>NC_035447.2:96992507-97252507 GCF_002127325.2 Helianthus annuus | reverse complement strand
ACAAACTTTTCCCCCACTCACACACACATATATATACATACATATGTATGTATGTATAATTGAAGGGGTTATTAATTAATTGAGTAATGATAAGGTAGGGGCTTTATGACTACGCGCTCTAGTGATATAATGTCTCATAAAGCTCCTGTATGACGTGGCATGCCACGTATCGCATAACGCCACCAAAGGAGTTTTATGACCACGCATGGTCTAATCTAAACAGAAAGCTCGACGTCAATTCATTAAGAGAGAGCTTAATTCGGTTAGTTATATTTACAACAGGGATTTAATTCGGCTCCTTTAACTTGAAGAATGTTGAGTTCGCCCCATTTAATTTCAAAAAGGTCGAGTTGAAATTTTTAAGATTTAGACTCCTTTTTTTATCAGTTGTTAACTTTTTTTTTGAATGGTGACTGTGTTATGTTTGGTTATCGTACTCTCCAAAATTAGAGAGCTCTAAAAGTGCAGGGTGTGGAGGGGCTTGAGTTGGGTGCATTACTCGACACGTGACAGATGTAACCTTCACCAGTCCACACCAAAAATGTGGAGTGTGGAAGTGGTGTGGCCAGGCCAGGCCAGTGTTGGTGACATGTGGTTTATTTTTTTATTTTTTTAATGTTGGCAATTGTATAAAAAACATTGCTTATATTAATTTAAAAAAAAGTTTCAAAATTTCTTTGGGTCAATAATAAGCCAAAAACCCGAAATACCCCTGCGAATTTCCTTATTTACAACATCATGCCACCGCCTTTTTCTTGTGTTTACTGGATCACGCATGGGAGCCTATGTTGGCCTTTATTCACACATCCCAAGCCCATTTGAAGATGCCTTAGCATGCCACCTTCAAGCCTAAATCGTGGAATTGGATTTTGATACCAAATAAACATTGTTTTGAATTGTTTATCTGAATATTTGTTGAAACCATTAACCTTACAAGACTTGATAAACAATCTAAGTAGGCGAATTGTTTATCTTTTTTCACAAAACCAATGTAGTTTCCGAGTTGAATCGGAAGCCTTCGTTTTTCGTCTTCATTGAAATCAGATGGATACTTCTCGGCTAGCTTTAGTATATTTGGAATGTCAAATGCACTAAAATTGTCACACGCATTCTCTAAGATAACGTTACCAAACTCTTCATTCATTTCACCCATTAGTTCTAAAAGCCCTAAGAAATTTCCTTTATTTAATGAATCTTTTGATTCATCATGACTACGAAATGCCAATCCGCCATTCAACAACCTTTTTCCAAGCATAGTAGAAGAACTAAGTTTAAGTCGTTATTCACGTTTCTCCTTAGTGTTCCTATTGTCCCATTGTGTGTACCACTTGATTTTCGTTAACCAAATCGACACTCATTTGGAAACATTTGTTATGGAGGCCATTAACTAAGCCAACATGTTTTTTAAATGCCGCACATACTTTTTTTTCCAATTGTTATACCCGTCGGACACAAACGTGACTCTACGATCTCCAAATTGTCTCCTAAATAAATAGAAACATAAGCAAAACACACGATCCGCTTTTGAGTTACACTCTAACCATCCCTTATACTCATGTTTGTCATACCATTCTTCCTTAAATTTTCTTAACTCGTTACCTTGAAACGTTGATTGTGAGAATTCGATACCTCTTGGTTGATTTGGTCCTCTTAGTAGATATGCCCTTCTAATCTCATCTCGTTGATTCACGTTATATGATTCAATCGGCTTGCGATCATAAGGATTAGAAAGAAGATTATCCACATCAACGAATTCAGAAGATGATTCAACCCCTTTTCTCTTGACAAATCGTGCCATAAATTCCCTACTCATGGTTTCTAAATTCCTATTAAATATGAAAAAACAACACCATTAATTTTCATGCTTTTCATCACCAAACTTCATAATTTTCACTTCTAATTTCAATCCCTAGTTGTTGACTCCTTTTAAGTAAACATTTAAACAAACTAAAACAACATCATCACCCTACTAACGTTTCAAATAACATCAAAAAAACAAAAAACAAATCAAACTTTAAAAACTCAAATTCTACAAAAAAAATATTAAAACAATAATATAAACAATAAAAATAGAGCCTTACCGAATGAGAACAAAGCCTTCGTTGTGATGCGGGTGGCCGGATTTCAGGTTTCTCCGGCCAAAAATTTCAAGGGGTGCGGTCGAAAAATTGCTAAGGGGTGCACACAAAAATTTTCAAGGGGTTCGGATGAAAAATTCTAAGAGGTGCGGACGGGATTTTCAACAGATAATACCACTAAATTTTTTTTCCGGGGATGTGCCCGCCCATCTTGGGATGGGTGTATGTCCGCCCCTGTTTCTTGGAGTTTTCAAGCCGCGGATCAAGATTTAAGTTCGGGTTCGCAAACGAGTTAGTTTAGTTTCGATATACTTTGTGTTTATTGAATTTATGAACATGATTTATTATTTAATTTAGACTTATTTCACGTTCTTGATAATGATTCTGGGCTAATTTGTTTTTTCTACCCGGGTTTGTGATGAATATTCGTTATTTATCGATAATTTCTTAGTTTTGGTAATTTAATTGATGGATTAATATTAAAGTAAAAGACCTAATTATATTTGATTAGATGTTTGTGCACTCTTTACTTTAATTTATTATTAATCTATTGTTCCTCGTATATCTTTGTGAATGTCTTTCATGTATAGATGCACGTTAGGTTACTTACTTTGTGTTTGTAGCTAGTTTATGGTTTATGTGCACGTATTCATAGGAACTTTGTTTGATAATTTAGAGGAGTTTAGTGTTCTGCTTATTCTTGAGACCAGAAGGGGATAGATAGTTAGGTTTGTCTTTGGTGCTAGGTATATAGGTGCAGTGAGACTGGGAGGAGATCTGTTTAAGTTCCCTTGCATTATTTGCTTACCTAAGTCTAATTAAGTGTTATTAGGTTACCCCGTACACTTTAGGGTGTATTGCGAATAGTGAGACCGAGAGGAGATCTAGTCTTTATGTACTTTAGTATTGTTGGAGAGACTGGGAGGTGATTCAAACCATATCAGTGAGCTTTATTTGACATTTAGGATCTTTAGAGGAAGATGATGAGACTAGGAGGAGATTCAGCTTATCTTTAGTCTTATAGTGCCTTATCATTAGAACCTGGTTTCACTAAAGTTACCATTACTAAGAGAAAACCGAGAGGCACGAATAGGATTCCAAACCTAGGTAGTACTTTATCCCTATTGGTTTCACCATTAGCATCCGCAGTTGTGTCTTAGTAGTCTAGTTCGTCTTTGTTAATATTAGGATACTAGTTAGTTAATTAATTAATTAATTAATTAATTAATTAATTAATTAATTAAAACCCTCAAGACGATTAAAACCAGTTAAGTAATTAGTTGAGTCAAAGTCTAGTTAGCGTCGTTAGTGTCCCGTGGGTTCGATATATGGACTTCCAATGGGCTAACTACTTTTGATAGGTACACTTGCATGTCTGTGGTCTAGCATTAGGAGAGTCAAGAGTATTACTAGAGAGTCTAGGTCAGGTTTAGTTAAGTAATTTTAGCAGACCTGATTTAGCACATCAGCTATCCATTTGGAAGACCAAGCAAAGACTACTTTTACATGTCTGTATGCACCTTCGCATTTAGGCGAATGCCATTTGGATTATATAATGTCCTAACCACCTTTCAAAGGTGCATGATGAGTATATCTTCTCGGATATGGTGGGGAGTCTTTGGAAATCTTCATGGATGGCTTTTCTATATTTGGGTCATCTTTTGAGACTTGTCTTGACCAATTAGAAAAAGTGTTAAAACGTTGTGTCGAAACCAATTTGGTCTTAAGTTGGGAAAAGAGTTATTTTATGGTTCAGGATGGGATTGTGTTGGGATATCTGGTGTCGAATCGTGGGATAGAGGTAGATCAAGCAAAAGTACAAATTATATATACTCTACCTTATCCCACAAGTGTTAAAGGTGTTCGTTTTTTAGGTTATGTGGGGTTTTATAGGAAGTTCATTAAGGGAATTAGTGATATACAAAACCTTTATGGAATATTTTATTAAAAATCAACCCTTTTATTTTTGATGAAAAATGCGAATAAGCCTTTAAGCTTTTGAAGGAAAAATTGGTTGAAGCCCCACTCTTGCAATCATAGAATTGGTCATTACTATTTGAAATCATGTGTGATGTGAGTGATTACGTAGTTAGGGTCGTGTTGGGTCAACGGGTGGATAAGAAACCGGTAGTTATTTACTATTCAAGTAAAACTCTTTCGGATGCACAACTTATTACACAACAACCGAAAAAGAGTTACTTGCGGTGGTTTATGGTTTGGATAAATGTCATGCTTATATATTGGGTAGTAAAGTTGTTATTTATTTTGACCATAGTGTTGTCAGGTGTCTTATGGAGAAGAAGGATGCTAAGCCACGGTTGATCTGATGGGTACTGTTGTTGCAAGAGTTAGAGCTAGAGATCCGAGACAAAAATGGTAGTGAGAATGTGGCGGGTGGACACTTGTCCCAGTTGGTGGTAGAAGAGGGTTTGACTTCTGTAGAAATTAACGAAACCTTTCCGGATAAACATATTTTGGTTGTGTCTACTTTACCTTGGTTCGATAATATTGTTAATTATTCAGTGACAGGTGAATTATCGGCACATGGGGAGAGGCAAAGGCGGGTACACTTTATCTCTCAAATTAAACTCTACAGGTGGGTGGAACCAAACTTGTTCAAAGTGTGTGTTGATCAAGTCATAGGGAGATGCATTACGGATGAGGAGATCCCGAGTGTGCTGAAGCATGTGCATTCATTTACATGTGGGGTCCATATTAGTGGTCACAAAACAGGGCATAGTGTCTTATACTTGCCAACTGTATTTAAGGATACCTTTGAGTTTCCTAAAAAACTATGTTAAGAGTAAAAAAATTAGGGAGTATTGCAAAGAGGGATGTGATGGCAACGCAACTGATCCTCATAGTGGTTGTTTTTTTACGTGTGGGGAATTGATTTCATGGGCACATTCCAAAATGCTCATGGCAACTAGTACATTTGGTGGTCGTGGACTATGTATCCAAATGGGTCGAAGTGATCGCCACCAAAATGAACGACCACACCATTGTTTGTAACTTGGTCCAAAATAACATCATTACAAGGTTTGGGTGTAACCGTTGTGCAAAAATTTTGAACTTTCAAAAACTATTTTTTTTTCTTTTGGAAGTAATTCGTTAACTGATACTTAGACGTAATCAGTTTAACGTAATGTACACTCCGGAACAAGTACATAAGCTACACATACCCTAAATACCCTTTACATAACTTAGATATGAGTTTTGAGGGGTTAGGAATCACAAAAACAAGTTTATACAAGTTCAAGGACCATTTTTGACAAACTGCAAAAGTCTGCCCAAACCCCCAGCATACGGATTGTATGTACAAATTCGAACATTCTCGTACTCAATAAAATCTTGTATTTTATTTGCGAGAATGCACAATCTCAATCGTGGTGCAATTTCGATCATTTTCGTGTTCGATAAAGTCTCGTACCTTATTTGCGAAACGCGTAACCGTACGATCGAACGAACTGACATCCACGACATTCCCGAACAAAATCCAAGTTACTTATACCTAAACACCTTTATATAACCTAAATATTAGGTTAAAAGAGGTTAAAAGTGATAAAACGCAACAATACAAGTCGATGGGCTAAATCTGCTAAAAAGCAAAACTTAGCCCCCAAGGAAGCTTTGCGGACCGTATAGACTCCCCCTTACAGTCTGTAAGGGGTGCCCAGACAGCAAACTTTGAGCAGCCCCTTGTTTCCTTCCTTACTCCCGAAGATCATGAAAATTCTGGGATTGTGCCATCATTTGACAAGTGTTAAGACCTCTCTCTGATCTTGACACCTCATGAACACATGGCATGATCCTAGAGCTTCCTAAACTCTATAAATAACAACCACATTCATCCATTTTCACTTGCTCAATTCTCAAATCTTTCTCCCATCTCTTTGGAGCTTGCTTCCAGCTTTTGGAGGCCTCCTAATGGAGTTCTTATAGTGTTCTTCAACACAAGTAAGTACTCTTCCTAGTCCATTTCATTTATTTTAGCTATTTTGAGCTAAAAGTCAAATAGTTTGACTTTCTGTTTGACTTTTGGTTCTGACCACTTTGGTCAAGTCAAAGTTCAAATTGAACTTTGCAACGTGATCACAAAAGTTATAATCCCTTGCGATTGCACCTTCTGATTACCATGTTTACTAGGCGAAGCGACGAGTCAAAGTTTTGTAAATTAAAAGTCAAAATGTGCAAAAGTGCATTTTACGACGAAATGGTTTTCGGGTCTTAAAACTTAAATTTTTGACACCAAATCAGTTTTATAATTTAATTAGACATGTTCCAACATGTCTAACTCGTCGTTTCTAGTTTAGCGCTTATTTTCTTAGTCGTTAGTCGAGCGGTTTGACTACCGCTTTGACTTTCGAATCCGACCCGTTTGGTCAACTTTAGGATCCGACCAAGACCTTTATTATGACCATAGTATATTAGGAAATAACCTACTGAGGTTATACCTTATGATCATATCGTTTGGTTAGTCAAATGACGAGTCGATTATATATTCTTTAAAAAATGTTGAAAATACCCTTTTTGCGCATAAATTAGTTTTGAACATATAAGAACATTGTTTTGACATCTAAACTGATTATACAACTTATATAAATTAGTTTTGACATATTAGACTCGTCATAGGGCGTATTTAACCATCCGAACCCATAGTTACGTTTACGACCCGTTAAAAGTGGCGTAAACTACTTTAGCGAGCTGTAACAAGCTAAAACACTTTGAAACACTTCCAAATCAGAATCTATGGTGTTATGAATCATATTATACAAGATCCAACTCTTGTTTGGTTTATATGACTTCATTCTATCCGATCTCCCGTTTTCAAGTTTCGATACACTAACACGTAGTTATCCGCTACACTAGGAACCACTTCAACATTTGCACTTTGAGCTTTGCTATTCAATTGAACAAGACCTTTACGCAAACCTGTGAGTACATAGTACCCTCTTTATGTTTTCCAAATGTTTTGGGTGATTCATATGTGTAACCAGTTTTTCTTCAAATGTATGGCATATATGTGTTTACTAAGTGCTTTTTGTGTATTATTCTTATTAAGCAAAACATGATTGAGAACACGAACCAAATCTTTATAGGATCTATCTATCTTCATAGTTAGATTATTGTAGAATAATTAAAGTACAATTTTAAATCTTTCTATCTTCATAGTTGGATTTCTAAGAGTGCTTTACGTATGAACGCGCCGATGGTTATTGTTTATGTGTAAAGTATTGTTGGTGATTTAGATAACGAAACGAGAGTAATACAAAAAGGACATGGTGGATACGCCACTGGTACTTCCTATATATAAGTGTGCTTATTGTATTACCCTTCGTGGCATTATCTGAATCACTATTAGGAATTAGGATTTTGTGATTCAATGTGACCAAACCAAATCCTTATAGCATCTATCTATCTTCATAGTAAGATTCTTGTAGGATGTTTGTTAGCGCACTACATCTGTTGATTGCGTCTAGGTGTCTAGGATCAGGTCTTACATCGTATTGTATAGCATAGGGCACGTTTTACGAGAAAACGGGAGTCTGTATAGGTTTTAGGAATCAGGTCCGCTCATAGAGTCAGTTGTTCCTGGATCGCTTATTTGTCAAGTATGGACCGCTCATGTGGACATGCCTGGTCCGCTCTTATGGACATGTGTCACATGAGGGACCCAATCCACTATATATAGGGGTCTTTAGGGCAGACCTCAGTAGTGATTGTCGAATTCCACGCCGAAGCTCTGCCGGTGTGACGATTGTGCTGTAAAACGTTTCAATTCAATAAAACAAGCAGTTAGGAGAAAGAACAAACTATATCTACTTGCATTTCTTATTATTCCGCATCTGAAACGCAAGAGACAACCTCTGAACGACTCGTTCGGGTCAGCAATCGATCCTACAACTGGTATCAGAGCCTAGGAGGAGGTTTTCTACAGATTTTAGCCGGATTTCATCATTTCTTCTCACTTCTACACCTTCTTTTCTCTTTTTCGGGAGTTTTTACGGTCGAATTTCGCTCAAATTTTCACAGATTGTGCGCAATAGTACTTAGACAAACCCTGGAAAGTTTTGTGTCAAAATTCGAAGTTTTAACAGGTCAAATCATTTTCGATATGTGGATCGCTCATACTGACGTCATCGTGAACCGCTCTTAGGTCACTTCCTGATTCGCTCATTCATACAAAATTTCAGTTGGTTCGCTCAAAATTTGGTTCTGGTTCGCTCCAAAGCCTTACTCTGGTTCGCTCATTCGAACAACATCCTGGTCCGCTCGAACGGACATTATTTCTGGACCGCTCCAAAAACAATCTCTGGATCGCTCATTTGGATCAACTTGGTTCGCTTATTTGGTCTTGATCCAGTTCGCTCCAAAAGTATTCAATTGGTTCGCTTATACGCCGGTTCGCTTATCAGAATTGTCTGGTCCTTTTGTCTTGCTGGTTCGCTTCAAGAGATTTGGTTGGATTGCTTATTGTACTAGATTCGCTTATCTGTCATTTGTCTTGAAATTTGTGACATTTAATCATGGATACCGAATTCTACAATGCTTTTGCTACATCGACTACTCCAGCTGCAATTGCTCAAGCAATGAATTTAGAAAACGAGATGGGAACGACTCAAAAACCCCCTAGATTGATGAGCATTGAGGAGTATTATGGGTGGAAGGATCGGTTTGAAAACTGGGTTCAGGCAAATCATCTCAGATCATGGGAATGCATATTGAAGAAGTATACTTTGCCTTGAACAGATTTGCAAGTCATTAAAGAGATATCCGAGTTTACTGATCAAGAACGAGCAATGTATAGAGCCGAGAAAATGATGATCAGTTTGTTGCAGCAGGCTATAAATGAAGATATATTCATCTTGTTACAGCACGACAAAACTGCTAAGTCGATATGGGATGCTCTTAAAGTTAAATTCGAGGGAAGTGAAAACATGATCAAAAGCAAGAAAGCATTGTTAAAGAAAGAGATCGATTTGTTTAGCAGTTTGCCGGGAGAGGACACTAAAAAGTTAATCGAGAGATATTGTCACTTGGTGAGATCGTTATCGATGTTGGGAGTTGAAAAAGGTCATGAGGAATGGGTGGATAAATTGGCTGACGCGTTACCTCAAAAAGAGTGGGGAACATATTTGATGATCTTGAAAAATACTGGTGTATATGACGGGCTGACAATTTCACAGTTTATTGAGAAAATTGAGAGTCAGGATCTTGAGCAGCAAAAGATCGCGAGAATGAACAGTCCGAGTGGTCAACAGGACGTGAAGATGTATTACCGGGGTAGTGTTCCAGTCACTGATTCTGAAAGAAGTCCGAAGATACAAACTGCATTCAGTGCTGGTGATTCATCTGAGAAAGCTGGTCAGGGTTCAAACAAGAGTAGCAGCGGGTTTTCATCATTTCCGAGTGTGAATCCGAAGAGACTAACACGAGTTTTCAGTCTCAAAGTACAAAAACCGGAAATGGATACATAATTCAGTGCAACATAGCTCTTAATCTTCCAGAAGGTCAAAGCTTCTCTGAAGACACTGCGAAAGATCACATGGCACTTTTGGGTTCTGTGTTGTTATCTTATGAGGGTCTTGTTGCTGGTCGGATCGGAAATCCTATGCTTACCAAAGAGGATTACGATCAAATAGACGCCGAAGAAATGGAACTCATGGATATTAAATGGTGTCTTGCTAGTGTTCTTCGACGAGCTGAAAAATTCAAAACCATTACCGGGAGAAATGACTTTCTAGATGCTCATGTCTCTACTTTAGGTTTTGATAAATCTAAAGTTACTTGTTTTCGATGCAGGGAGAAAGGCCATTTCAAGCGGGAGTGCAAAGGAAAAGAAGCTAGCGGAGCACAGAATCCATTCGGGAAAGATGATTACTATCGCAAAGCTATCTATCAGCAAGTTGGTCAATCCCAAGAACCGCAGACAGCTCACGGAAGAAAGATTGAAGATCCGAAGAGAGCATGTTTGGTAGATTTCAGCTGGAGTAATTACATATCATCTGAAGCCACAACAGCACGCATTAGTGATCAAGATGATGAGAAACTACCAGAAGGTTTCAGTTGGGATATGTTTGTGGATAAAAAAGGAGAGTTCAAAGCTTTCATTGCCAAGATTGTCCGAGAGCCAGATCTGTTTGCTACTTGGATGAAATCAATTGGAGAGACTGTGAAAAGTGAAGATGAAAAGTCTGTGTCATCTGATGAAAGTTCAGACAGTACTGATAAACTTTCAGAATATTCTGGGGAAGGTTTACAGGGTTCAGATGAAGATTTACAGAATTCTGATAAAAGTGTACAAAATGAAAATGTTCAAGAAAAAGAAGTTGTTTTTGATAAAACACCGTCTGATTCTGATGTATCAGATGGTGATTCTGATAAGTCTGTACAGTTTGATAAATCACCTGATCACAGCAGCAGTGATGATGAGGAAGAAAAACACTTAAATATTGCAAAAACTCATCTTTCACCTGAAAGTTTTCATTTCTATTTTGCAGAAAGAATGGAGAAACTGAAGGAGAAACGAGCTGCTAAAGAACAACAAGCTGAATCTGAAAGTGATATTCAAAACGCTGAGAATGTTGCTGAGAAGATTACTGAGGTTGTGAAAAAAGAAGAAAAGGTGATTGAAGTAGAAAAAGTGGTAGAAGTTGTTAAAACAATCGAAGTTGAAAAGATTGTTGAAGTCGTCAAGCCGTGTGAGAAGTGCTTGGAAGATTGCGAGAATTGTTCAGCCAAAGACGACATCATAGCTGAGTATGAGAAGAAGAAGGAACAGTTACTGTTCAACCTCAACTATGTGAAAGAATCGTACGATGTTTTGAATAAGACAATAACTGGTCTTCAAAAGACTAACTCAGAAAGAGAACAAGCGCTGACGATGTTGAATGCAGTTTTAATGACAAAACAAAAAGCAATAAATTTCTACATCGAAGAGAGTGCTAAGTGGAAGCAAGAGTTGGAAACGGAAAAGATAGAGAATGAGAGAATTAGACGCTTATTGCAAAGTTATTCTAGTTCTGATTATCTCATTGACCGTATTTACCCAACTGTTGCAGGTATGGAAGCTTTCAAAGATGAGAAGTTAAAAGACAAGAAAGATTGTGGTAAGAAATCGACTGTTAGTTACAACAAATGTCCGCCTCCGATTTGGGATGGTTATTCACCTAGGAGACCAAATGAGGAGCAATTGGAAAAAGCAGTCAATATAAAGCTTAAAACCGACACAACTGACATTTTACCAGATAACATTGATGTCACATATATCTCGTCCGATACTGATCATGAGTCTGAATTAATCAAAAAGGTGGTTGATCAGGTGTTGGATACTGATGAGGAGTCTGAGTCGAAATCTGGGTCTGGAAAGTCAAAGTTGTCAGTCAACAATTCAAAGTCGTCGGATAAACGGTCTTATAGTAAAGAATTTTTATTGTCAAAGGCAGATTTGAATGATGAAACATTCGAAGTTGTGTATACTTTGAATGGTTCAGACAAATTATATTACAATAAAGAGTTCCCAATAATGAGTATTAAAACGGAACTAATAAACAAAACTTTCAAACTAATAGAGATTAATATTCCAGAATTAAAAGTTTTAAAAAGTTTTGAAAAATCTAAAAAATACACATCTAGAGTTCAGCAACGTTTAAATAAGAAAAAGGGCAACAATTCTGGTCCTGGTTTTCAAAAGAAACCTAACCAGAATAGTAGCTACAAAAAGAAAGGTCTTGGTTTTGTTCCACCAGAAAACGATAAAAATATGAAAATTTCTAAAACAAAATCTGAATTTGTGTCAGGTGGAAGTGCTGAGGAAGAACAGCAGAAATCGTTCTGGAGACAGTCTAATAAAGAGTTTCTTGCTGAAAGAAAGATAAAGGGAGCTGATATTTGTTATCAAAGAGAGACTAGAACCTGTTATAGATGCAATGAAACTGGTCACATTGCATGGAATTGTTCAAAAAGTGTCCAATCAAAACAGGGAGTTTCTCAGAAGTTGAAAGAAAAAGTTGTTGATATTGACACAACAACCAATAGACCTAAAATTTTTGAAAATTCAAAATTCGAGGTTGGTGAGTGTTCAAAGAAGAACAGGTATGAGAAGAAAGGAAAAGACAATCAGGCATGGGTTGCAAAGAAGGTTGATGTGAATGTCGGCGATGAATCTGGTTCCATAAAGCCAGAAGAGCCACAGGTTGAGGAGAAAATTTCAGTGAATGATGAAGAGTTTCCATCATTGAAATTTGAGGAAGTGAAAAAGAAAGTTGGAAAAACTGAGATTTTGAATCAGTTCTACAAAGAAAAGAATGATTTTGATGTCGAGAAAACATTCAACGGGAATGTTAAAAAGATATTTGGGAAAATGTTGAGTGGGAGAGCTAAAGGGGTTAAAGATTTTTACGCAAATAAAAAGGCAACATACAACCCTACGGCTCAAGAATTGAAAGCCATAAGTCTGAAAAGACTTGGATGGAAGTCTGCTTCCCATGATAGTCGAAGGACTGCGCCGGAGATCCCAAGTTTATATCGTGGATCAGGAATCGGCATCTTTCTAGTATTTGAAAAGTTTGTTTGTAAGATTTTGAAATGTGTTTAATGTTTGCAGGATGAAGGACTACGCCGGAGCTTCCAGGTTGGTAATTGCGAAGCAGGAATCGGCATCCTGATTGGTAAAATGGTGATGTAGACGTAACATTTCTACAAGTGGTAATCTTGATCTTACAAGTAGTATTTGTGGTTATACTTTGAGATGTTTGTATTTTTACAAGTGGTACAGAAGGTTCTAAAATAAAAATGGTAAATCAGGGACATTAAATTGTACTTGATTTACTATTCATGGCAAAAGATAGACAAAATGATGAACCACATCCCTGTTTTTAGAATAATAGACCTACAAGTGGTTTTTATCAACACAAATTCATTTTCCGGAAAAATCATTTTGATTAAAACAAACTTAAGTATTTTGAAATCTAAATGAGAAAATGGTTTGTGATAGGGGGAGTTCTGATTGTTTGTGCCGAGTGAATGGAGATTTGATGTGATTCAGTGTCAGTTGTCATGTTTCTGTACAGTTTGTTTTACTTTTCATGTTTCTAGTGGGTCAAGAGTCGAGAAGTTTTTCAAAATTTTCTTTGAAATGTGTTTGCATTTTAGGGGGAGTAGGGAAATTTCTGAAAATCCAAAAACATTAGAAAATTTGAAAAAGCCAAAAATATGATAAAATTCAAAAATGAGTGTTGTTGCGAAAAAGAGGAAATGATAGTACATTAGTGGACTATCACGGCATGCTAAAGAATTGGAATGTTTAAATGTGAAAAACAATCTTACTGCGGATATGTCAGTAGATTTTCGCACATTTAGTAAATTGAAACGAGATATAAACCTAATTCAAACTTGCTTGATTCGTGGGTAACTATTCTTGGATATATGGGTAACCCCCGAAATCTTGTTTGAAAGGTCCCATATTCTGAGATACTAGGTCTTTATGCTCAATGATATCTGGGGTATTATCCCGGGACTTCTGCTGTATGGAAGTACTGACCTAGTCCCCGGATAATACTTTCTGCATATGCTTGAAAAAGCGCCGCCCTCAGCAATCTGATTAAACAATAAAATTGATAGTCATTGCTGTTGTAAAAAAGATCCTCTAAAGGGGACCCACCTAAAGTCGAGCCGTCATCTCTCTGCTGAACGGAAGTTCTGACCTGAGCTCTCACGGTTTCGCATCTAACCTCTTTACAGATATCATCTGTGGTATACTCACCTGTAAGACTGAATATTTGGGATCTGGATACAGGAGTATATTCAAGTGGAGTGATACACAATTAAGTTTAAGTCTCTAAAACATTAATTACGTATCTCAAATCGATTGAAATCTGTGTGAAAATTTAAGTGGACAAACATACTGACAATCTAGGTAAATTGTTTAAAGCTTATAATGAAATCAAGCTTAATGGTGTTTGTGATTTGTCTCATATACTGATATGATCCTCTCGCACGAACTCACAAAAATATGTTTGTAAATATTTTATTCTTTACATTTCAGGTTTCTTCTCTAAAAATTCAATAAGATTTTGGTGTGTTTTAGCTAAATTTTGAAAAAGTCAAAAAGATTTTCGACAACTGGGGTTGGAAAACTGATTTTCAAAATTCCAAGTGCTAAACATGATGAGCAGCATTTGAGGGGGAGTGTTTGTGTAATTCAAACTGTTTTCGTTAAATCTAACCTGTTCAAATGTTTCATCATAGAAATTTGAAGAAAGTCATGTGTTAGTACACAGGTATTTGATATGTGATAAAGTTAGAAAATTTATTTCAGGGTTGAGATTGTGCAGGTAGCCAGGTTTCGATTGCTGAAGATTTCTGATGAAAGAGAGCCAAGTTTCGATCCTGAAAAATCAATTCTGAAAGAATAAGTAGAGTCAGATTCTGATCCTGAAGATTACGTCTATCGATGATGCTGATGAACTTAAGGAATCAAGAGATCTGATCAAGAGAATTAGAGTGTTTTAAAGCCAGACAAAGATCCTGAAGATGTTACTGAAGAACAAAATAATGCCAGTAAATCGAGAGGGGACGTCTGAAGATTGAAAGAAGATAAAGCCCAGAGACTGATCTAGACTGAAGATATGAAGACACAGTTTTGGAGTCAAGGTGTATTGGCGACTCCATCAACATCTGAGGGGGAGTCTGTTAGTGCACTACATCTGTTGATTGCGTCTAGGTGTCTAGGATCAGGTCTTACATCGTATTGTATAGCATAGGGCATGTTTTACGAGAAAATGGGAGTCTGTATAGGTTTTAGGAGTCAGGTCCGCTCATAGAGTCAGTTGTTCCTGGATCGCTTATTTGTCAAGTATGGACCGCTCATGTGGACATGCCTGGTCCGCTCTTATGGACATGTGTCACATGAGCGGACCCAATCCACTATATATAGGGGTCTTTAGGGCAGACCTCAGTAGTGATTGTCGAATTCCACGCCGAAGCTCTGCCGGTGTGACGATTGTGCTGTAAAACGTTTCAATTCAATAAAACAAGCAGTTAGGAGAAAGAACAAGCTATATCTACTTGCATTTCTTATTATTCCGCATCTGAAACGCAAGAGACAACCTCTGAACGACTCGTTCGGGTCAGCAATCGATCCTACAATGTTTAAAGTGCTAAATTGAAGTCCTTGATTGGATTATCCATGTACTTTAATGCGTATGACCGAGATGATGTGACCAACCCAAATCCTTATAGCATCTATCTATTTTCATAGTTAGATTCTTGTAGGATGTTTAAACTGCTAAATTGAAGTCCTTGATTCGATTCTTTGTGTACTTTAATGCGTATGACCAAGATGATGTGACCAAAACCAAATCCTTATAGCATCTATCTATCTGTTAGACCCTATAGGTTTATGGATTAGTAGGATTATTTCTAAATTGACTAAGCTTGTAGAAGGTGAGGTATTAGAGTGGGCTTAGGTGATAATGGGCCGAGGGTTTTGGGGGAAATGCTCCATAAACCCCTTACTATAAATAGTAAATGATGGTTAGGAGAATGGGGTTGGTTGTTTGCTTTAGAAACTTGTATTAGACAAACACTTTGTATGCAAGTTTAAGCATTCAATTCAATAATCTTTCTTCTTGTTCTTGATTTCTTGAATATCATCAAGCTTGGATTTCGCCCATCCTTGGTGATTGTTTGATATCGTTGTTTGATCTGTTTTTTGGGACTTACAATTGGTATCAGAGCTTGTCGAACATGTTTCATGCTCGGATCTGATATCACACGGATTCTGGATCTCGGAATATTGTTGGTTGTTGTTTCTGTTCGTTTCTGCTGAAGATCTGGTCATCTCAAACGCATCTGCTTGAAGATCTGATCATCTCGGACTATTTTACATCCATTTCAGATTATCTTCATAGCATCTCGGACGATCTCGGACATCATCCTGGATTATCAGCTTTGAAGATTGCCTGCATCTCGGATAAACATCAAACCATCTCGGATAGCATTCAAACTATCTCGGATAAACTTCAAACCATCTTGGATAACACTTGTTGAAGATAGTCATCATCTCGAACAACATTCAAGGCATCTCGGATAAACTGTTGAAGATTGTCTTTCATCTCAGATACTATTGGTTGCATCTCGGATAATCACCTTATCTTAGATAAACTGTATCATCTCGGACCACTGTTTATCTTGGACACCCTACCATCTCGAACCATATCATCTCGGACCATTGTTCATTTCGGACCACTGCTCATTTCAGATCACTGTTCATTTCGGACTCATCATTTCAAACAACATGTTGAAACCAAACGCTGTCATGAACGGTGTTGTGACTGCTGCTGATCTCGCAAATGCTACCCTTGCTGCTATTCAGACACAGTCTTTGGCCTTCCATCAAGAACTTGATCAAGTTATCTGCACATCTACTAAGGTTCCAAGGTTTCTGTACGGAGACGACTACTATGAGTGGAAGTTTAGGTTTGAACAATATTTTAAAGCTAAGGAACCTCACGTTTGGAGGAGTATTAAGAATGGACCACGTACTATCATGTACGCTACTAAAGATGACCCTCAAACCCAGATTCCAAAACCTGAAGGCATATATACCAAAGAAGACAAAAAGGTCGTAGCTGAGGATGAAGCTGCTTTTGGAACTCTCTCAATGGCACTTGGTCCAGACATTTCAATTGCCGTCCGAAACTACAAGAGCGCAAAGGAAAATTGGGATGAGCTGACACACTTGTTTGAGGGTAATGCTGACATGAAGGCAAGCATAGTGAACATGATGACTCAATAGTTCAGTTCGTTCAATCACATTTATGGAGAAACTGTTGAAAACCAGATAAGGAGTTTCGTCAAACTTTTGTCACAAATGGTAAGTGCTGGAATCAACATCTTAAACAGTGGAATGAATCGCCAACTGCTGAACTCACTACCAAAAAGCTGGGATGCCGAGGTTTCTATGATCAAGCATACGAAGAATCTGAATGAAATGACACTTACTGAGTTGATTGCCACAATCAAGTCTTGTGAGATTGATAATCAGCAGAGAGGGATGAATCACAAGAATTCACTGATGGCCGCTGGTATGACTAGCCCCAACAATGCTGCTTTGATGTCTCAAGGTTATCCAAATTTGGTTTTCAGTCCAGTTCATGATTTATGAACAACAATCCAAATATTGTGTTCAGTCCAATAGCAACGCCAAAATCCAACTATGTGTACAGAATCTCACTTCCTTCTTCTTAAGCAGCAACTGTCAATACCACTAGTGTTCAACAGCAACCCCAACCTCAGCCACAGCATGCTAATGTTGCTTTTGGATCTCCAGCCCAGCCTACGTATCAAAATGTCTCATCCACACCGTCAATTGAACATATGGTCTTTTTAACTAAGCATAATGAAGAAAAGCTGGCACTCGCAGCTTCCATGATCACTAGTTAATATGCATTTTTAGCCGGTGAACTCACGCCTTCAAGTGAAATAACTCCAGAGATAAATCGGGTGGTTGAAGAAGACTTGGATGAACTGGATGTGGCTTGGAATCTTGCTATGTCAGCCTTGAAGGCAGACAAGTTCACTAAAAAGTATGGACGTCTCCCTATGAATGTTCGTCCTGGAGTGTTGAAAGATAGGCTGAGGTGCTATAGGTGCTATGAGCCGGGACATTTTGCTAGGGATTGCAAAAGGGCACCAGTGGGATATAAGGCTACTCAAGCAGCTGCAGCTCGGAACAAGGAAAGGTCAATGGTCCCTGTCACACCTGCTGAGATTTCGACTGGACAAGGAAACTCTAGAGCTGGAAGAGCCTTGATTGCACAGGAACAGTGTGGCTTCAACTGGGCTGATGCAGTTGCACAAGTAGAATCCGTGAAGCTGTCTGAAGCTGCTGCTGCTAAAAAGGTTCATCAATGCTTGATGGCACAGACTGAGGAACCAAGATCACTCTCTGAGACAGTAAATTCCCTTTTATGTACTGAACATTGTAGAAAGAAAGTTGCATTTCTGAGATCACAAAATTCTATATTGATCACTGATTATAAGAGTGCAATGGGAAAGTGCATCAGTCTTCGAGAGAACAATAAAATTCTCTAAGAAAAGATTGACGCAATTAAGAAGGATATTGTCACACCCCCAAATTACCACCTAGGGTATGTCCCTATTGGAGGTGCAACGATCCAACAAAGAGCCACTAATCATATCAAACACGAGTTATAAAGTATTGAAATACCCAATTGAAATGAATGTATCGTTTGACAAGTTAAACCAAAACCAAAGTATTGAGCGGAAGCATAAATGTATAAGTGTGTAAAGGTATCGAAACCAAATCAATGTAATTGTTTATCATGACCACAACCACTCCAGCAGCATCAGACGGCAAGCTCCCAAGTTCCTTCAATAATTACCTACAAGCATGTAAACAAGTGTGTCAGACTACGCTGGTGAGTTCAAGGTTTGTGTTTGTTTACCAAGTAGTGTTACCAATCGGTTGAGCAAAACAGTTTACAAGACAATATGTTGTTTGTTGTTAAGATGTTTGATGTTTCGATGTTGTTATTACTCGATTACCGAATGGCCATATGATATGTGATTGCCAACCCCAATGCCTCTATCAAAGCATTGGTCATGTTTTAAGGTAATTAGTTCACGCCCGTTCTCCTCGAACGTCGTGAGGGTGCCAAACCTAATAGCGCTATCAACTAATAACCCCCGTTGCCCTACAAGCAACGACCCGGTAGATGTAGTGGTCTTACAATGATAGAAAAACTGAGTACAATAACCAACATCCCATTACCCATGCATTCCTCATCGGAACGTTACCCGTTATCCCTTCACTGGGATCCATGCTTGAGAAAAGAGCAATGAACTCACCTTAGATTTGCTCGGTAAGATTAGTAATTCGTTTACGCTCACAGTTGGTCAATCAAATCCTAGTATGGTTATCATTAAGAATTAGTTCTACATGGAACTAACCACACATGCAATAAACACGGATCGTACACACATTTACACTCATCGTTTCACGCGCCATAACAGTAACTCACATAATCATAGCTTTCATTACGTATACGTAGTAACATACAAGAATCACACATGTCCTATGAAACATAACAGTTTACCATGCAACATGTCCATCGGTTATCGTCATGGAATCTCATATCAATTAATATATCATTCACGTTTACACTCCGCATTACAAGTTTACACTTTATCACACATAGTAAACAATCCCCCAACAGTTCAACCCAACCGTTCAGGCCCACTATTAAATCAGTTTTCTTCACAATCCACTAACTAACCACTTATGTATAATACTAAAAAAAAAAATAATGCAGCCCATTACTAAGTTGTGTTACGCCCAAACCCCCATTCCAACACATCTTTTCATCATTTAATGCACATGTTAGGTTTACTGACAATTATCAAAGTTAACAATTTTATATGTGTTGGTGACATGGATTGGATGGCGGCTCTATTACTAATTTGAGGGATACCAACATGGTTCTTTATAATATAACCCTAGGCCACATAGTTCAACCCAGCCGCCCCATTGGGCCTTTGTTCGGTCCATTTATTGCATGACAACACAGCCCCTTAATTAAATCAAATATAACTTGATACATGTTGACCACCGTTTATTGATTCAACCAAAATAGATAGGTGTTGACCATGTGCAGCCTATATTCACCCACACTAATTGCCGCCTATTTTCTCCAATCATACATCAGTATATAATTCATCTCATGGCCCTACTCATGCAAATAATAACACATATAACATCATGCAAACTATATATAAAATTGGTCCAATCATATCCCTAATGAAACCCTACTGTTGAAGACAATATTAGATATACATGCAGTTTTTTTTTATCATACAATACACATATTACTCGCACATCGTTTCACCTAGATAACATAGCAACAAACCGATTTCAATAACATAATGAGTTACTAACCGGAAGTTGGGAAGAATACTGATCACCACGGGGAAAAGAGTCTGCTCCACAGCCGTGCGTAATCAGAAAATAGGTAGGGTTGTTATTAATTTAAACTAATCGTACTTTGATTTAGATTACAATACATATGCCTAAACAATAGGGGTGTTGGGCCGGTTAACTAAACAATAAAGATGTTGGGCCGGTTACCTTATTAACTAAACAGTAAAGGTGTTGTCAATTATTAATCAATCAATATTAATTCGAATGGGTTTGAGCCCATTCTTAGGAGTGGGCCACAAGGAACCCAATTACCCGTCCCCATCTATAACGTATATGGGTTTTGTGTCTGATATACTATGTGGGCCAAGGGGAGGAGAGGCCCAAACGGCCATGAAATGCATAAACGACATAAACGGTTTCGCGAGTGATTAATTGCACGAGAACATTTAAGGAGTCAACCTTGTAGATATGCGCTGAAGAGTTGTGAGATTTACATAATACTAACCTGAATATTCGGGTTGTCACAGATATAGCTCAGCTTCACAGAGACGTGAATCAACAGTAATGTTGGGTTCACGACTATAAACAAAGACTCACAGTAAAAACCTTAGAATGCGACTCTGTGAAAACTGAGCTGGAACTTCTCACTGGAAAGTACAAGCAAAATGAATTAAACATTAAAATTTTTATACTTCCAGTGACACTGTACGTAATCTGTGCAATGTGCAACTTGCATTCAAGGAAAAAAAAGGGAAAGGGTTTGGGATATACACAGGTTCCACCACCATATAATCATAACTACCCTAGATTGCCCACTACTAAGCAAGAAATAGAGAACTATGATAAAATGATCTATGGTAAACCTAGTGATTATGTTCCATGGGAACCGTTAAAATCTAAAAATGGGGCCCGCTGATTTTAAAAAACCAATGAACTTTGTCAAAAATTAAAATGAAAACTGTTCAAATGAAAATTGTTCAAAAGAATCAGTTGTAAAATCCGAACAAGTAAATGAGACAGAAACATAAAAGGAAACATAACCAGCTAAAACATCCACAGAGGAGACTGAAGAAAGTTTATTAAACTCTGATTCTGTTGACAACACTAACTGTTCTAGTTCATGTGCAGGGTCAGTAAAAATAGAGGAGAAGTCTAAAGCGGATGATGAACCACATCAAAGTGTTGCTAATAATGTTATTTCTGATAAAAATGACCTTTATACTTGGAACCATGTTTTTTCTTGGTTTGATGAGACTTGGTGTGTTCCCACTAAAACTGATGAATCTGGTGCTGTGTTTTTAGACTATAGTTGTGATGAAAATGGTTGTGTTAAAAATTCTTTGACAGGAGAACCTGATGTATTGACTGATAAACTTGAAACACCTGTTTCAAGTGACTCAGAAATCAATTCTGATGATTCGGGTAACTGTTCTGGTGTGCCTGAGACATCGAATGGTACATCAGAAACTCATGATAAAGATGAAAAACTTGATGTTATTGATTGTGATAGTGAAGAAATTGATAAACAGGGGTCATCTGATGAACCTGACAATCAAACTGGAGATTCATGAACATCAGATAATGAGCATTGCTCTTCCAAAGATTCTGATTGTGATGAGCAATTAGAATCTCCTTGCATTGCGACAGAAGAGAGTCAAACAGTTTCAGACATAGACTGCTCATCATCTGACAAACCAGAATCGGTTGATGTCAAAGACTCAGAGGTTGATCAAGTTGAAGAAGAGATATCCGTAGAAACCAATTTTGAAGAAACTCATGAGATCTCGGAGTCTGAAGAAAAGGGATCCATGGAAATCAATTCAACAGTTGATTCAACTGATGAAACTGAAAAAGAGATATTTGTGGAAACCTATTCTACAAAACCTCCTGAGAACATAGTTTCTGAGGAAAAGGAATCTGTGGAAGTCAATTCAACAGATGATTCAACTCTTAACCCCAAAGGATCAGATTCTGAAGAAAGTGTTTCAAATGAAGCAAAACCTATTGAATCTGTTCCTTCAAAGAAAAAATGATCACGTAAGAACAGAAGATCACGGAAAAAGAAAGTTCAAAAGGAAAACCCGTCTCCAAGCAAACTGAACCAAAACTGAAGGGTAAAGTTGTCGATACTTACTCTTGTGCTGATAACTGTGAGCAAGGTTTATCCAAGATCAAACATGCACACAAGCAATCAGTGGAAAGAAAAGACTTGATCAGTTCTCGAGAATAACACAAACAGAACTAAATTTTTTTTTCTCAAAAAGGCAAACGTGTTTTAATTGTGGAATTCTAGGACACTTTGCTAGAAATTGTGTTCATCGTCCCTACTACTCTGGCAGCATGTATCATCAGAAGGCTATGCATTCTCAATCAATAAAATATCGACCTCCTAAAGCCAAGCCTTCTAATGGAGACTGGAATATAGCAAAAAGGACAATAAAAAATTTGCAAATACAAACAAGTTTCAAATTAAGTCAAAAGCTACACCTTTTAAAGGAAATGTTTCAAAAATTTCAGACACCAAAATTTGGAAACCCAAGTTCCTGCTAGATCCCAGTGTCAGTGTTCACAACCGTCAACGTCTACCTCACCACCTAAAATCACAAGCGATACTAAGAGTCATATGATCTTTCGCGAGGTCTCTTACACAGATAGCGATGGTCAACTCAGGTCTACTATGGCCTGGGTTCCAGTTTCTAACTGATTCCGCTAAATACGCAGGAATGACTATGGAGGGCTATCTTTAGACTTTGGTTTATTGATAGTGGTTGTTCTAGGCACATGACGGGAAACATATCCCAGTTGAATGACATAAAAATATTCGACGGAGGATGTGTCAACTTCGCGGGAGGATAATCTGGAAGAATCATCATGAAGGGCACAATCAAAAATGGAGTTCTCACCTTTTCAGACGTCAATTATGTCCCTGAACTAAAGCACAGCCTATTGAGCATATCATAGATGTGCGACAAAGGAATGGAGGTTCTCTTCACCAAGAGTAGCTTCGTCATTCCGAAACCAAGAATTATCATACCTGAAGTCTGAAGACTGGTTTTTGATTGAAGCTGAACACCGGGGAAACGCATACATGATTGACATGAACAAAGCTCCCACTGATCAATTACTTGTTTATTCTTAGAAATAGCCGAACATGATGCTATGTTGTGGTATCGCCGATTGGGTCATCTGAACACGAAAAATCTCAATCGATTAGCCAAAGGAGGTTTAGTCAGGAACTTGCCAATCAAGGATTTCATGCAGATATAAAAATGTGAAGCATGCGCTTGTGGAAAACAACATCGTAGGCCTCATAAGTCTAAACCTGTGCACACGACCTCAAAAGTTCTGGAACAGCTACACATGGATTTGTTTGGTCCCGTCAATGTGCTCAGTATTGGATGGAAGGCTTACTGTTTGGTCATCACCGATGATTTCTCTCGTTTCACTTGGGTGTTTTTCTTGGAGCAAAAGAGTGAAACAGTTGGCTTAGTCAAGAAATTTATAACTCTTATGGAAAATCAAGCAAATGAACGAGTAAAGATTATCCGATGCGACAACGGGACAGAATTCAAGAATGCTGAGTTGAATGAATTTTATGCCTTAAAAGGAATCGATTGTCAGTACAGTACAACTAGATCTCCTCAATAGAATAGAGTAGCAGAAAGACGCAATCGAACTCTCATTGAAGCTGCTCGCGCAATGCTGATAGACTCATGACTTCCACTGATATTTTGGGCAGAAGCAGTGAATACGGCTTGCTATGTTCAGAATCATGCCTTGATCATTAAACGTCACATGAAGACTCCCTACAAAATAATAGAAGGTCAAAAACCCTCGGTGCAACACTTTCGCACTTTTGGTTGTCCGTGTGTGCTTCTTCTCATGGATTCCAAAGGAAAATTTGAAGCTCGAGGAGATCCTTGCTATTTCATTGGCTATGCTAAGAATATCTCATATCGTGTGTACAACAAGGTCAAGAAGCAAATCGTGGAAGCATATCATGTGGATTGGTTGGAAGAAAATCCAAAAGATTCTCGCATCAGACCTGATTGGTTATATGATTATTCCTCCCTGTTTATATCGTTTCCTGTTTTATCTGATGAAATTGCTAATGCAGGTGCTTCTAGTTTAGAGATGCCTATTCCCATTGAAGATGAAGATGAAGATGTGCCTTTGCAAAACATGCTCAAGAAACTAACTGTTGATCCATCAGGATTTCATAAGGATACCCCAGCGCAACTTCACTTTTCGACAGTTCAGGAGCCGATTTCTGAACCTGCTATAGCTATCCCTGGTGGTGCAGTCCGTAACACTGAAGCCTCCTCAGGACCCTCAAACTTCAAGGAACTTCTTTGTTTTTGGGAGCGATTCCCTCAGATTGTATTGTAGATCCACCGGTGATCAACAATGCTACTGCACCAAATGAGGGGGAGCAATCTGGAATAGTGACAAGAAGTTTCTCAAACCTACAAACAAACTTGCAAGCTCCTGCTGCAGCGATTCCACGGCGTGTTCAGAGAAGTCACCCAGTCACGAATATAATTGGCCCTGTAACTGCTGGTGTCCAAACCCGCAGCTAATCGGGAGACATCAACTCACGCCTATACTCATGCTTCATTTCACAGATTGAGCCTAATACCATTAATGTTGCTTTGCAGGAACCTGGATGGGTTGATGCTATACATGAAGAGCTCAATCAGTTCGAAAGACTACGAGTATGGAAGCTTGAAAAGCTGCCTCAAGGAAAACATGCTATTGGCACACGATGGGTGTTTCGAAACAAACAAGATGATACTGGAGTGATCGTTAGGAACAAGGCTCGATTGGTGGTCCAAGGTTTTAGTCAAGTTGAAGTATATGATGAAGAATATGCTCCAATAGCGCGTCTTGAAGCCATCCGCATATTCTTGGCATATGCATCTTTCATGGGCTTTACAGTATATCAGATGGACGTCAAGACAATGTTCCTGTACGGGAACGTCAACGAGAAAATCTATGTCACTCAACCTCCTAGGTTTGTTGATAAAGAGAAAGAAGGATATGCCTACAAGTTGGACAAAGCTCTGTATGGGTTGCACCAAGCACCCCATGCATGGTATGCTACCTTTACAGACCGTTGCTCGAACTTCTTCTTATGTAGCCCTCGTAATCCTTTGGCTTCGATGTTTTCTTCCTTTAACGCTTCAATCTGAGCTGAACGAATCCGAGCAGGTAAATCAGAGTGAATAGTAAGCTGTAGGGCACGAACACGCTTCTGCTTCGGTTCCTTGCGACTAAGGGCATCAGCTACAACATTAGCTTTACCCGGATGATACTTGATAGCACACTCATAATCATTAAAAAGCTCGACCCAATGACGTTGCCGCATATTCAATTCCTTCTGGTCGAAGATATGTTGAAGACTCCTGTGATCGGTATAAATGGTACACTTGGTACCGTACAGGTAATGCCTCCAAATCTTCAACGCAAAGACTACGGCTCCTAACTCCAGGTCGTGTGTCGTATAGTTCTTCTCATGTACCTTCAACTGTCGAGAAGCATAAGTTATCACCTTGTCTCGCTGCATCAACACACAGCCGAGACCCTGAATAGACGCATCGCAACAAACCACAAAATCTTCAGTACCCTCTGGTAGCGATAAAATCGACGCGCTGCACAACTTCTGCTTTAAGAGCTGGAATGCTTCTTCTTGTTTCGACCCCCAAGAATAAACAACTTTCTTTTGAGTCAGGGCGGTGAGGGGTTGAGCAATCTTAGAAAAAAAATCCCGGATAAACCGACGATAATATCCCGCAAGACCAAGAAATTGACGCACCTCTGAAGGATTCTTTGGTGCCGCCCAATTTCGAATAGCATCGATCTTGGCAGGATCCACATGAATACCCATTTCGTTAATGATGTACCCAAGAAAGTGTACTTCCCGAATCCAGAAGTCACACTTAGAAAACTTTGCGTACAACTGTTCCTTCCTCAGGAGTTCCAAAATAAGACGAAGATGGCGCTCGTGGTCTTCCTTGTTCTTGGAGTAGATCAATATGTCGTCAATGAAGACGATAACGAAGTCGTCAAGGTAAGGTTTGCACACGCGGTTCATGAGATCCATGAAGACCGCTGGTGCGTTGGTCATCCCAAATGGCATAACCAGAAATTCATAGTGGCCATACCGCGTTTGAAAAGCTGTTCGAGGCACATCCTCCTCTCTAACCCGTACCTGATGATATCCGGACCTCAAATCAATATTGGAATAGAAACTTGACCCTTGCAGCTGGTCAAACAAGTCGTCAATACGCGGCAGAGGATAACGGTTCTTGATCGTCACCTTGTTGAGCTCGCGATAGTCGATGCACATGCGAAAAGACCCGTCCTTTTTCTTCACAAATAATACAGGGGCTCCCCAAGGAGAAGAGCTAGGACGAATGAAACCCCTGTCTAGTAACTCTTGAAGTTGATTCGATAATTCTTGCAACTCTCCTGGTGCAAGACGGTATGGAGCACGAGCAATCGGTGCTGCTCCTGGCTGGAGTTCAATCTGAAATTCCACCTGACGGTGAGGAGGTAAACAAGGGAGCTCTTCAGGAAAAACATCAGGGAACTCTTGAACCACCGGGAGGTCTTCGAGTTTCCTTTCGTCAGCCTGAGAGTCAGTAATAAGGGCCAAGAGGGAAGGATAGCCCTTACGTAGACAACTTAGTGCCTTCATGGCTGAGATAATACCTACTGTAGCACCGCTACGATGACCCTGAACCAATAAAGATTCACCACTAACAAGGGGAATACGAACGACTTTCTCCTTGCAGAGAATTTCCGCCTGATATTTGGATAACCAATCCATTCCGACAACTACATCGAAGCTTCCGAGAGTGACAGGGAGTAGGTCAATGTCAAATACTTGACCTAAGAGATCTAATTTGCAACCCATGAGGACATGAGACGCTTCAATAGTTTTACCATTTGCTATTTCCACTACATGCTTAACAACAAGAGGTGTAGGACTCAATCCTAGACGACTACTGAACCCCGTAGACACATAACTCCAATCGGCACCCGAATCAAATAAAATAGAAGAAGGGAACGAATTTAGGGGTCGAGAACGAGAAAGGTGTTTAGGTTTATCACGTTAGGGACGATTAACTACCATGTTCATACACAAACAGGGAAGAACCCCTCTTACACTCGTTAAGCCTCATCGGGATTTGCATACACCACGCGTTATTATTATGTGTGCACCCATGATAATAAGGCGGTTTGCATGCTCCTCTCGATGCTTCTTAACTTGTGTTTGAAGTTTCTCCCACCCCAATCAACACAAAATAAGCACTACCAACAAGATTAGAATTTACTAGACGCAAGTGTTATGTTACACTATCAATGTATCATGATGCCTACCATGTCGTATCGTGCATGCTATAAATATAGTTACGTTTACTAGGCATATAAAGCATAAGCTAAGGAGGAACGAACCTTGCAGTCTGAAGCTGAGTGTCATGGTCGTCGTTTGGATCAATTCGGTTATAGTCTGGTTTTATGAAAACGTTTTAAAACCGAGTTCTCTATAACCAGTGGCTCTGATACCAAACTGTCACACCCCCAAATTACCACCTAGGGTATGTCCCTATTGGAGGTGCAACGATCCAACAAAGAGCCACTAATCATATCAAACACGAGTTATAAAGTATTGAAATACCCAATTGAAATGAATGTATCGTTTGACAAGTTAAACCAAAACCAAAGTATTGAGCGGAAGCATAAATGTATAAGTGTGTAAAGGTATCGAAACCAAATCAATGTAATTGTTTATCATGACCACAACCACTCCAGCAGCATCAGACGGCAAGCTCCCAAGTTCCTTCAATAATTACCTACAAGCATGTAAACAAGTGTGTCAGACTACGCTGGTGAGTTCAAGGTTTGTGTTTGTTTACCAAGTAGTGTTACCAATCGGTTGAGCAAAACAGTTTACAAGACAATATGTTGTTTGTTGTTAAGATGTTTGATGTTTCGATGTTGTTATTACTCGATTACCGAATGGCCATATGATATGTGATTGCCAACCCCAATGCCTCTATCAAAGCATTGGTCATGTTTTAAGGTAATTAGTTCACGCCCGTTCTCCTCGAACGTCGTGAGGGTGCCAAACCTAATAGCGCTATCAACTAATAACCCCCGTTGCCCTACAAGCAACGACCGGTAGATGTAGTGGTCTTACAATGATAGAAAAACTGAGTACAATAACCAACATCCCATTACCCATGCATTCCTCATCGGAACGTTACCCGTTATCCCTTCACTGGGATCCATGCTTGAGAAAAGAGCAATGAACTCACCTTAGATTTGCTCGGTAAGATTAGTAATTCGTTTACGCTCACAGTTGGTCAATCAAATCCTAGTATGGTTATCATTAAGAATTAGTTCTACATGGAACTAACCACACATGCAATAAACACGGATCGTACACACATTTACACTCATCGTTTCACGCGCCATAACAGTAACTCACATAATCATAGCTTTCATTACGTATACGTAGTAACATACAAGAATCACACATGTCCTATGAAACATAACAGTTTACCATGCAACATGTCCATCGGTTATCGTCATGGAATCTCATATCAATTAATATATCATTCACGTTTACACTCCGCATTACAAGTTTACACTTTATCACACATAGTAAACAATCCCCCAACAGTTCAACCCAACCGTTCAGGCCCACTATTAAATCAGTTTTCTTCACAATCCACTAACTAACCACTTATGTATAATACTAAAAAAAAAAATAATGCAGCCCATTACTAAGTTGTGTTACGCCCAAACCCCCATTCCAACACATCTTTTCATCATTTAATGCACATGTTAGGTTTACTGACAATTATCAAAGTTAACAATTTTATATGTGTTGGTGACATGGATTGGATGGCGGCTCTATTACTAATTTGAGGGATACCAACATGGTTCTTTATAATATAACCCTAGGCCACATAGTTCAACCCAGCCGCCCCATTGGGCCTTTGTTCGGTCCATTTATTGCATGACAACACAGCCCCTTAATTAAATCAAATATAACTTGATACATGTTGACCACCGTTTATTGATTCAACCAAAATAGATAGGTGTTGACCATGTGCAGCCTATATTCACCCACACTAATTGCCGCCTATTTTCTCCAATCATACATCAGTATATAATTCATCTCATGGCCCTACTCATGCAAATAATAACACATATAACATCATGCAAACTATATATAAAATTGGTCCAATCATATCCCTAATGAAACCCTACTGTTGAAGACAATATTAGATATACATGCAGTTTTTTTTATCATACAATACACATATTACTCGCACATCGTTTCACCTAGATAACATAGCAACAAACCGATTTCAATAACATAATGAGTTACTAACCGGAAGTTGGGAAGAATACTGATCACCACGGGGAAAAGAGTCTGCTCCACAGCCGTGCGTAATCAGAAAATAGGTAGGGTTGTTATTAATTTAAACTAATCGTACTTTGATTTAGATTACAATACATATGCCTAAACAATAGGGGTGTTGGGCCGGTTAACTAAACAATAAAGATGTTGGGCCGGTTACCTTATTAACTAAACAGTAAAGGTGTTGTCAATTATTAATCAATCAATATTAATTCGAATGGGTTTGAGCCCATTCTTAGGAGTGGGCCACAAGGAACCCAATTACCCGTCCCCATCTATAACGTATATGGGTTTTGTGTCTGATATACTATGTGGGCCAAGGGGAGGAGAGGCCCAAACGGCCATGAAATGCATAAACGACATAAACGGTTTCGCGAGTGATTAATTGCACGAGAACATTTAAGGAGTCAACCTTGTAGATATGCGCTGAAGAGTTGTGAGATTTACATAATACTAACCTGAATATTCGGGTTGTCACAGATATAGCTCAGCTTCACAGAGACGTGAATCAACAGTAATGTTGGGTTCACGACTATAAACAAAGACTCACAGTAAAAACCTTAGAATGCGACTCTGTGAAAACTGAGCTGGAACTTCTCACTGGAAAGTACAAGCAAAATGAATTAAACATTAAAATTTTTATACTTCCAGTGACACTGTACGTAATCTGTGCAATGTGCAACTTGCATTCAAGGAAAAAAAAGGGAAAGGGTTTGGGATATACACAGGTTCCACCACCATATAATCATAACTACCCTAGATTGCCCACTACTAAGCAAGAAATAGAGAACTATGATAAAATGATCTATGGTAAACCTAGTGATTATGTTCCATGGGAACCGTTAAAATCTAAAAATGGGGCCCGCTGATTTTAAAAAACCAATGAACTTTGTCAAAAATTAAAATGAAAACTGTTCAAATGAAAATTGTTCAAAAGAATCAGTTGTAAAATCCGAACAAGTAAATGAGACAGAAACATAAAAGGAAACATAACCAGCTAAAACATCCACAGAGGAGACTGAAGAAAGTTTATTAAACTCTGATTCTGTTGACAACACTAACTGTTCTAGTTCATGTGCAGGGTCAGTAAAAATAGAGGAGAAGTCTAAAGCGGATGATGAACCACATCAAAGTGTTGCTAATAATGTTATTTCTGATAAAAATGACCTTTATACTTGGAACCATGTTTTTTCTTGGTTTGATGAGACTTGGTGTGTTCCCACTAAAACTGATGAATCTGGTGCTGTGTTTTTAGACTATAGTTGTGATGAAAATGGTTGTGTTAAAAATTCTTTGACAGGAGAACCTGATGTATTGACTGATAAACTTGAAACACCTGTTTCAAGTGACTCAGAAATCAATTCTGATGATTCGGGTAACTGTTCTGGTGTGCCTGAGACATCGAATGGTACATCAGAAACTCATGATAAAGATGAAAAACTTGATGTTATTGATTGTGATAGTGAAGAAATTGATAAACAGGGGTCATCTGATGAACCTGACAATCAAACTGGAGATTCATGAACATCAGATAATGAGCATTGCTCTTCCAAAGATTCTGATTGTGATGAGCAATTAGAATCTCCTTGCATTGCGACAGAAGAGAGTCAAACAGTTTCAGACATAGACTGCTCATCATCTGACAAACCAGAATCGGTTGATGTCAAAGACTCAGAGGTTGATCAAGTTGAAGAAGAGATATCCGTAGAAACCAATTTTGAAGAAACTCATGAGATCTCGGAGTCTGAAGAAAAGGGATCCATGGAAATCAATTCAACAGTTGATTCAACTGATGAAACTGAAAAAGAGATATTTGTGGAAACCTTTTCTACAAAACTTCCCGAGAACATAGTTTCTGAGGAAAAGGAATCTGTGGAAGTCAATTCAACAGATGATTCAACTCTTAACCCCAAAGGATCAGATTCTGAAGAAAGTGTTTCAAATGAAGCAAAACCTATTGAATCTGTTCCTTCAAAGAAAAAATGATCACGTAAGAACAGAAGATCACGGAAAAAGAAAGTTCAAAAGGAAAACCCGTCTCCAAGCAAACTGAACCAAAACTGAAGGGTAAAGTTGTCGATACTTACTCTTGTGCTGATAACTGTGAGCAAGGTTTATCCAAGATCAAACATGCACACAAGCAATCAGTGGAAAGAAAAGACTTGATCAGTTCTCGAGAATAACACAAACAGAACTAAATTTCTTTTTCTCAAAAAGGCAAACGTGTTTTAATTGTGGAATTCTAGGACACTTTGCTAGAAATTGTGTTCATCGTCCCTACTACTCTGGCAACATGTATCATCAGAAGGCTATGCATTCTCAATCAATAAAAAATCGACCTCCTAAAGCCAAGCCTTCTAATGGAGACTGGAATATAGCAAAAAGGACAATAAAAAATTTGCAAATACAAACAAGTTTCAAATTAAGTCAAAAGCTACACCTTTTAAAGGAAATGTTTCAAAAATTTCAGACACCAAAATTTGGAAACCCAAGTTCCTGCTAGATCCCAGTGTCAGTGTTCACAACCGTCAACGTCTACCTCACCACCTAAAATCACAAGCGATACTAAGAGTCATATGATCTTTCGCGAGGTCTCTTACACAGATAGCGATGGTCAACTCAGGTCTACTATGGCCTGGGTTCCAGTTTCTAACTGATTCCGCTAAATACGCAGGAATGACTATGGAGGGCTATCTTTAGACTTTGGTTTATTGATAGTGGTTGTTCTAGGCACATGACGGGAAACATATCCCAGTTGAATGACATAAAAATATTCGACGGAGGATGTGTCAACTTCGCGGGAGGATAATCTGGAAGAATCATCATGAAGGGCACAATCAAAAATGGAGTTCTCACCTTTTCAGACGTCAATTATGTCCCTGAACTAAAGCACAGCCTATTGAGCATATCATAGATGTGCGACAAAGGAATGGAGGTTCTCTTCACCAAGAGTGGCTTCGTCATTCCGAAACCAAGAATTATCATACCTGAAGTCTGAAGACTGGTTTTTGATTGAAGCTGAACACCGGGGAAACGCATACATGATTGACATGAACAAAGCTCCCACTGATCAATTACTTGTTTATTCTTAGAAATAGCCGAACATGATGCTATGTTGTGGCATCGCCGATTGGGTCATCTGAACACGAAAAATCTCAATCGATTAGCCAAAGGAGGTTTAGTCAGGAACTTGCCAATCAAGGATTTCATGCAGATATAAAAATGTGAAGCATGCGCTTGTGGAAAACAACATCGTAGGCCTCATAAGTCTAAACCTGTGCACACGACCTCAAAAGTTCTGGAACAGCTACACATGGATTTGTTTGGTCCCGTCAATGTGCTCAGTATTGGATGGAAGGCTTACTGTTTGGTCATCACCGATGATTTCTCTCGTTTCACTTGGGTGTTTTTCTTGGAGCAAAAGAGTGAAACAGTTGGCTTAGTCAAGAAATTTATAACTCTTATGGAAAATCAAGCAAATGAACGAGTAAAGATTATCCGATGCGACAACGGGACAGAATTCAAGAATGCTGAGTTGAATGAATTTTATGCCTTAAAAGGAATCGATTGTCAGTACAGTACAACTAGATCTCCTCAATAGAATAGAGTAGCAGAAAGACGCAATCGAACTCTCATTGAAGCTGCTCGCGCAATGCTGATAGACTCATGACTTCCACTGATATTTTGGGCAGAAGCAGTGAATACGGCTTGCTATGTTCAGAATCATGCCTTGATCATTAAACGTCACATGAAGACTCCCTACAAAATAATAGAAGGTCAAAAACCCTCGGTGCAACACTTTCGCACTTTTGGTTGTCCGTGTGTGCTTCTTCTCATGGATTCCAAAGGAAAATTTGAAGCTCGAGGAGATCCTTGCTATTTCATTGGCTATGCTAAGAATATCTCATATCGTGTGTACAACAAGGTCAAGAAGCAAATCGTGGAAGCATATCATGTGGATTGGTTGGAAGAAAATCCAAAAGATTCTCGCATCAGACCTGATTGGTTATATGATTATTCCTCCCTGTTTATATCGTTTCCTGTTTTATCTGATGAAATTGCTAATGCAGGTGCTTCTAGTTTAGAGATGCCTATTCCCATTGAAGATGAAGATGAAGATGTGCCTTTGCAAAACATGCTCAAGAAACTAACTGTTGATCCATCAGGATTTCATAAGGATACCCCAGCGCAACTTCACTTTTCGACAGTTCAGGAGCCGATTTCTGAACCTGCTATAGCTATCCCTGGTGGTGCAGTCCGTAACACTGAAGCCTCCTCAGGACCCTCAAACTTCAAGGAACTTCTTTGTTTTTGGGAGCGATTCCCTCAGATTGTATTGTAGATCCACCGGTGATCAACAATGCTACTGCACCAAATGAGGGGGAGCAATCTGGAATAGTGACAAGAAGTTTCTCAAACCTACAAACAAACTTGCAAGCTCCTGCTGCAGCGATTCCACGGCGTGTTCAGAGAAGTCACCCAGTCACGAATATAATTGGCCCTGTAACTGCTGGTGTCCAAACCCGCAGCTAATCGGGAGACATCAACTCACGCCTATACTCATGCTTCATTTCACAGATTGAGCCTAATACCATTAATGTTGCTTTGCAGGAACCTGGATGGGTTGATGCTATACATGAAGAGCTCAATCAGTTCGAAAGACTACGAGTATGGAAGCTTGAAAAGCTGCCTCAAGGAAAACATGCTATTGGCACACGATGGGTGTTTCGAAACAAACAAGATGATACTGGAGTGATCGTTAGGAACAAGGCTCGATTGGTGGTCCAAGGTTTTAGTCAAGTTGAAGTATATGATGAAGAATATGCTCCAATAGCGCGTCTTGAAGCCATCCGCATATTCTTGGCATATGCATCTTTCATGGGCTTTACAGTATATCAGATGGACGTCAAGACAATGTTCCTGTACGGGAAGGTCAACGAGAAAATCTATGTCACTCAACCTCCTAGGTTTGTTGATAAAGAGAAAGAAGGATATGCCTACAAGTTGGACAAAGCTCTGTATGGGTTGCACCAAGCACCCCATGCATGGTATGCTACCTTAACAGAACATTTGCTTGCTCATGGATACACTTGGGGGACAATCAATCAAACATTGTTCATCAAACGTGTTGACAAGGACATCATCCTTTTTCAGATATATGTTGACGACATCATTTTCGGGTCAACAAATGATATGCTTTGCAAAGAGTTTGAAGAGGTGATGAAAAGGAAGTTCGAGATGAGCTCATTAGGAGAGATGACGATGTTTTTGGGCCTGCGAGTTTGTCAGAACAATCAAGGAATTTTGATTCATCAAAGAAAATACGTTCATGACGTTCTTGCGAAATTCAACATGACAGACTCAAAGACAATAGACTCCCCTATTGCAGAATGGTCGTTGCTGACTGAGGATCTTGAAGGAAGCCCTATTAACTGTAGGATTGAGTTTGTCCTTCGTTTGAGACAATCGGAGCTAGCACCTACCGAATATGTTGGCATGAATCAAAGCAAAAACCGTAGAAGAAATGAGTAGAAACAGAAGAGATACACTTTAACAACGTTTCTCATTCAACTTTCAGAAAATACAAGGTCAGCAGGTCGGCTACACTTGTGACATCGACGTACAAAATGAGAAAACACTAGGGGTATTTATAGTTGAGGTAGTTCCGCTTGAATGGTCATGACCATACAAGCGAAACCTTATCAAGTGGTTCCGCTTGTATGGCATGTGTCCATTCAAGCGAAACCTTAACATGAAAAACATACAATTACACTTTTAACCCCTGTACAATACATATTTAACCAAAACAGACCCTATACATTTATCAACTACAACTAAGACGCAGGCTTTAGACATTATGCACCAACAAACTCCCCCTTGGATAAAGCCGCAGTCTTTGTCTAGTCTTTGGGTCTTCAAACAGCTCTATAAGTCTCTTCCCTTGGCTTTGGCTTCCTGCTCAGCGCAACCCTTATTCTTTCATTCTCTTTCTTCCTCGCCTTTTCTTCTTCAGCTTGAATCTTCAAGAATGTACCTTTCTTTTCTTCAAGCTTTTGACGTTCACGTTTAGCTTTCCTTTTCATCTTCTCGTCAAGCAACCACCAAGATGATTTCCATTTACTCTCAGAATTGATGCCTTTCTGAAAGCAAAGAGAAACTACACGTTGAAACTGCTACGCTTGTTCTCTATCTGCTGGTTGATAGTGAATCTTGTTGATGAAAAGACACTCTATATCCTTCGCAGAGCAATTTACCAGCCACATTGGATCATAAACATGTATCTCTCGAATCTCCCCTCCTGCTCTGTAAGTAATTACCGCTTCTGTAGAAATACAACTATAAACCCAACCAATGAAGCCTTTATAGAAGTCTTGTTCCATCTGAGGCATTGGAATTGTCTTCATTGTTCTCGGAGGCTTGACATTAAGGATAGTCTCTGTAACACCAGTATCTGGATCTACCCTCTGCACACGCTTTGGATGATGTGGCTTCCATTTGCGAAATTCTTTCAAAGATTCATACTTGATGTAACCCCACATAGCAACATCATTCTTTCGAACAGGGTAATCCAAACATCTAACCTTTGGTAGCTCATCTACATCCCACCAAGGTAATGACATGATGTCATATAAACGTTCAAAGTATTGAACTCCGCATTCTCGTCTAATCGCATACGCATTCACCTGCGGTAAGTAACCCCAACTGATAATGTCACCGAGAGACACACTTCTATCACGCTGATAATACTTCAAAGGTCTTTTAAACTTTCTCTCGTGACTCTTTTTGAACCACTTCGATCTATCTTCCTTTTCCATTTCCCTTTGCGCACTATCAAAGTTCTTTTCTTTCACTGCCTCAGTCACCTTTTGTCTCAATTCTTCTCTATTTTCTTCAGCAAAGAACTCCATAAGTGTAGGAAACTTAGAAGTATCTTCAACTACCTCTTCATCATCCGTCCAATCTTCAATTTCAACTTTGTCGTACTTATCAGCCTCTTCAACATACTTATACGTGTATTCAGGCTGTTGATTGACATCAAAAGACTTCAACTCTTCTTCAAAATCAAACTTGAACTCCGGATTCACATTTTGCAACATTTCTCTATAAACATCTAAACTCAAGAATAACTTTTCAGAATGCTCAATGATCTGAGACTTACTAGACTCCCCCTTTCCACTTGCTTCCCCTGATTCTTCATTTACCGAATCATTCATCAGATCATCAACCTTTTTCTTAGTGGAAGCTTCTGTAACTTTCAAACCTGTACCACCTGCAGCATCATCATCATCATCATCATCTTTACCAGATCCATGACTGCTTGCAGAGAATACTTTTTCATCATCTTCATCTTCCTCATCCTCCTCTTCATCATCTTCATCATCACTGTTACCTATCAACTCTTCAAGATGTGTTTCCTCCTCAAACAAACCAGATATTGCAGTGATAGCTTGGGATTATCAACAACCATAGAAGGTACTATTGATCTTTCAGTCACAGCTGAACTTCCTTCAACTCCCTTACCTTTATCTTTCATTTGCTCGTCTATTTTGGCTTGAATTTCAGCTCTTAGTTCTTCAGCCTGCAGCTCTTCAAACTTTTGTTCTAACAATGTTCCAAGCATGCTTTCGACAACTTTGTTCAGCATGTAGAACTCGTGATCTCTTAATGCTTTGGCTGCTTCAAATTCTTTGTTCTTCAACTTAAAGTATTCATTATGATCATCACGTCTAGCCTTTTCTTCTTCAAGTTCAGCAACTTTAACCTTCAAGATATCAATTTCTGATTGATCAGCATCAATCTTTTTCACTAACTCTTGATTTTCATTCTCTAACTTCTTTACACGCATCTCAAGAAGTCTTTCTCTATCAGACACTTTCTTATTTTCAGCTGCCAGCCTCTTGTTTTCAGCAACAACTTCTTCAACTTTCTTTTCAACATTTCTGACTTGTGAAGTGTTGGCAAAATCAAAATCTCCAACATCTAAATGATTATCCTGTGGAGTATACAGACCTCTGCTAGACAAACCAGGTTGCACTTGGGTGAGTGGAGGTGTTTGAAATATATCTTGTGAGGTAACAAAAGGTTGTTGCGGTGGTGGTGTTTGATGAATAGGTGATGGTTGTCTTGGAGGTGTTGGTTGTTTAGGTGGTGATGGTTGTTTAGGTGGTGAGGATTGTTGTGGTGGAGTAGGTTGTCGTGGTGGTGATTGAATAGGTGATTGTGGTGGTGTTGGTTCATGTGGTGGTGTAGGTGGTTTCTTGGTTTGTTTCTTCTTTTTGAGCACAGTCTTTGTTATTTTGATCTTTGGAGTAGCTTTAACAATCTTTGGAGACACCACTTTCTTTCGACCTCCAGCTTTCTTTCTAACTCTTTGAGAAGATTGTGATCCTGAGACATGCTCTGGAGAAGGCACATAAACATCATCATCGTCCTTTTCCTGTCTCTTTCTCTTCCTTAACAGCTTTTCTTTTTCTATCTCTTCTTGAATTCTTTTTCGACTTTCAATCTCGTCAATACCATCATCTGAAGAACTTGATGAACTAGTTGTACTTTTATCTACATCGTCACCCTCAACATCATCAACAACCTTCTCTTTCTCTTTCTGACTTTCAACATTTACCACTTTATCAACATTAGCAACAATTTCTGGCCCTGTTTCCAAAACATCTGTATCAAACAAAACATCAGTATTAAATGGATCATCTTCAGTAGCTGCCACTTGTTCTTTCTCTGCAGTTACCACCGGATTATCTTCTTCCGGTTCATCAACCAAAGACATTGTTGCTGCTTTCTTTTGCTTCTTTCTAGGTTTTGATGACGATCCTTCACTTTCTTTAACAATAGGAGTAGCTTTCCTACGTCTTCTCCCAGATTCCTTCACATACCACTCATTCTTTGTATTTTTGAACTCTGCAAGTACTTTCAACTCCTCAGCATACGCCGCTTCTTTCATCTCAGCTTCATTCCTCCAGTTCTGGTGTTCAACTGGATCTGGATCGACATAATTTGCATCTTTAATGGCACCAAAGAATACAACATCAACTTTCGGTTCTGGATGGTTTGGATGGTATCTCACAAGCTGTTTGATAGAAACTTCATTCATGTGTGATTGCACCAATAAATCATCCTTGATATTTCTGTCGATCTCAGGATACGCGTGATCTATCAGCATCTGTACAAACCTCGGATACGTCCAAGACTTGACCTTTGAGGTAATGTTCTCTGCCAAGTAATGAAAAATGATATGTGAAAAGTTATATTTCTTGTTTAACACCAATGCAGTCACCATATTCATTTGATAGTCTCTCATTGCATCATAACCTCCTTTGGTGTGACTTAACGACATCAGAATACTATGAATCAAAAACTTGTAAGGCTTAGTAAACTTTGACTTCAAATAATTTGCGGCATTTAATGCTCCCTCATATCCCATCCTCAACATACATCCATTCACCATTCTTTCTGGAAATCTCATCGGAGAATCTGCGTCATCAGGAAAGTTGATCACTTCACGTATGAGAGCTTCAGTAATAAGAATCTTCTCCAACTTGCCATGCACTTCTACATCTGAAGAAATAACTTTATTCTGCTCATCGTAGATGGCATTCTTCCATAATCGTTCAATATGAGATCTATACAATGGTCTTTGATCCGTCAACGCCTTTTGAATAGGAATACGTCTCATGAACTCCAAAATGCCACTGAAATTGACCAGTTACGGATATTTTTGAATATCCAAGTCACAACAGCTGTTGTGAAGAGGATCAAATACCACATTAGACACCTGCAAATCACACACATTGAATCAGACACTTAGAAAATTTTCAAACATTTAAGTTTTCAAGTGCACTATAAGCGAAACATGTAATGACATACAAGCGAAACATATAAGAACATATAAGCGAAACACACAATGACTTATAAGCGGAACATGTGTTGAACAAACAAGCGAAACATGTAATGAATTTACAAGCGGAATATGTATTGAACACATAAGTGAAACATGTTATTGACTTACAAGCGGAACACCTTGATGAACTATGATAATCATGACACGGTACATACAAGCGAAACATAATATGACTATGATGATCATTGAAGCAGAACACATATGAATTGAACTATGATGAACATTGAAGTGGAACATATACGAACACATAAGCGGAACATGTACGAACACATAAGCGGAACATGTCTCTGTACAGATAAGCGAAACATCTGGAATAAAACCGTTCAAGCGAAACTATCAACAAACCTTTCAAAGACTGATCAAATCCTAAAATTGAAGCCCTAAATCTATCAATACGACAAAACCGACACTAGGGGTTGATTCTGATTACATTTTTGACTTAACAATTACCCTAGATCTACAGCCGTAACATTCGGACATCAACAAACATCATCAGATGACAAATTTGAAACAATCAAAGTATAATATCATGATCTAGACATCAAAACGACTGCACATGATCATTTTCAATCTTCAATTTCACATATACAAGCATAAATCTATGTTCAGTTCCAAAACAGGTGCCGACATGTCAAATAAAGCATGAAATCGAACAAACTGAACGAAGACTTACCTTGCCCATGATCAATACACTAATAATGCAACAGAAACAGATGAAAAACGGGCAGCACAACGTTTGGAAATGGCTGAAATAAGGTTTCGCTTCAAATCGCCAGTGAGAAATGGTCGTATAAGCGAAAGGGTGAAAGTGACCAACAAGCGAAACCTATGGCCTTATATATGTGATGAGGTTTCGCTTGTGTGACCATTGACACATAAGCGGAACCTTTGACTTTATAAGCGAAACCTCTGTGAAGCAGCCAAATAAGCGAAACCTTTGTTTAGGTGACATTTAAGCGAAACCTTGTTGTTATTTTCAAAAATTTAACTTTTTGACATTTTTCAGATTGACCACCATCACACCCAGTTGACCAAGTCCAAGTCAATGACCTTGGTCAACTGTTTGACCCACCAAGTCCAAGTTAATGGCCTTGGATGATCAGATTTATGAAGTTTGCTGACGTTTCTTTCTGAAATCAATTCAACTGAATGAACTTTTGACCAATTTTGAACTTCCAAACACATTTTAACTTTCAAACAATATACCAATCACTATATAGCAATCTCCAGCTTACCCATCCCTAATCAAACACTGACATGTTCTGCACTTAGGTTTTGATCTTCCAATTCCCAACATCGGTTGTCGAAAAATAAGATGAGAAAAGAAAATCTTTTTGGATTTTAACTGGATAAACTGAAACTATGTACACACAATATTTTTGCGAGTGTGTTAGGGGATCATATCAGCTGCCAACCAGACACGAGTACTGTTAAGCTGTTTATTTCATACTAAGCTTTTAAACAATTCGCGTAGATTGCTGATATACTGATCCACTTAAATTCTCACAAAATTTTCAATCTGTTCGGGATACGTGATTAGTGTTTTAAGACTTAACAATCTACATGTGTCCCACCTCAGTATATACTCCCGTATCTGGATCCCAGTATTCAGTTTTACAGGTGAGTATACCACAGCTGATATCTGTTAAGGGGTAATGTGCGAGGGCCGTGAGAGCTCAGGTCGATACTTCCGTATAATGCAGAGAGATGACGGCTTCGACTTTTAGGTGTGTCCCCTTTAGAGGATCTTTTGTTTTCAACAGCAGCGACTATCAATTTTATTGTTTCATCAGCATGCTGAGGGCGAGCTTATATTTCAAAGCTTTTGCAGAAAGTATTATCCGGGGACTAGGTCAGTATTTCCATACTGTCACACCCCGACCGCGTATAACATGCAACCGTGGCGGAAAACGTCGGGGAGTGTTGTGGACATAATTAAATTGTTTCCTAACCATGGCATACAAAGTTGTATTTTATTTATAAACAAGAGTGCTTCATCGTTCCAAAACAAGAAATACAAAGTTCATAACATAATTAAACTAGCCTATCTTCATTTTAGGCTCTAAGGCACAGGTCCGCCCTAGTATCATGATCATCTTCTTATGGAACAGCTCCTGAAAACACATGTGAAAGTAGGTACGTCAGCATAAAAATGCCTGTGAGATACATAGGTTTTGTGAAAGTGGGATTCATGACTTGAGTTTTAAAGAAATGTTTAATAACAGTCAGTCATGAACCTTGTAATTTGTCTTGCTTTGTAAACCATTTGAAAAACGATAATATCAGATGATAAGTGTAGATGAACGTAAGGTTAAATGAATAACCTCGTAAAATGAGTTGAATAAGATAAGTTGTTTTGTAAGACAATGTTTTATGAAAGGTATGTTATTTGTATAAAATGTTATGTGTCTAAACTGAAATGATTTAGGCAACGCTAAGATATGTAATATTATGCAAACATTTATATATAGGAAGTACCAGCGGCGTATCCACCATGTTTGCATCTTATTACATACTCCACGTTACTCAAACCATTTACCCAAACCATCCACCATGTAAGATTGTTCTTGTATAACTCAATTGTCAAGTGTTATTGTGTAAACCATGTCAAATGTCTATGTTCAATGTAAACCACCAAATGTGTATGTCAATGTCAACGTGTTTATGTTCAATGTAAATCATGTAATGTGTATCCCAAAATGTATCATGTACGGTAAGCGAAATGTATCAACTTAAACCATATGTAAAATGCACAAAACAAGTCGTTGAAGTAAAACGTGGTTTAAATCAACGTTATGTTCTGTGGAAAAATGCATGCTCTATCGATATTAACATTTATGCGGTATTGTGAAATATGCATACATCCAAGCCTTGAGACTGTGGCGATAAACCCTTAAACAAATTAAAGGTTTATCTAAGTTATGTATATCGAATTCGGTCATTCCTTACAATCCTATCAAACCCAGGACTTCAGGAACGGGAGTTGTCAATTCCTATGGTACCACTACCTACTAACGAACGACGTATCTAATGTTAATGAGTGTATTGTCCCATGTTAAACAAACCAAATGTCATAACAAAATGAAGGCATGTGATGTAAACAATTGTACTAAGTATGCTAAGTAAACATACGAAGCAGAAGTACTCATGTAAATCAATGTGCCCATATGCTGAGTAAACATATGCAGCATAAATGTTCATGTAAATCAATGTGCCCATATGCTGAGTAAACATATGCAGCAGAAATGTTCATGTAAATCAATGTGTCCATATGCTGAGTAAACATATGCAACAGAAATGTTCATGTAAATCAATGTGTCCATATGCTGAGTAAACATATGCAACAGAAATGTTCATGTAAATCAATGCGTCCATATGCTGAGTAAACATATGCGACAGAAATGTAATGTAAATCAATGTACTAAGTACGCACACAATGGGCATACATAGCATGAAATGTAATGAAATCATGTACTAATGAGCCTAGCAGATATACGATGTGAAAACATGGAAAGCATGAAAGTAACAGATAGGCACATGTGTTTCACCCCAAAACAGTTTGGAAAACAGTAAAAGAGAGGTTCAATGTACTCACCTGAGATTGCTTTGAAGTTCTTGTATAATAACCAGATAATGCTAAAGATCATGGGATATCAAACGACACCTAATAGGTAGCTCTATTAATATACCGGACCAAAATCGGAAGGATCGGATAGTATGCGGGTTCGTAAACCAAACGAGTATGGAGACTCGTGTAATATGGTTTAACAAAGCCTACATACTAAAATGAAACCTAACCTAAGTGCTTGCGACCCATTACGACCCGTTTAGGTAGCTTATGCTACCTTACGCGTCGTTCACGTAAAATGCGTTCGGAACGCCTAACATCGCGACCACAAGGTATAACCTCGGAAGGTTATAGCTATGGTCACCTAATGTGTTTGGTCGGATCCTAATGATCGACCAAATGGGTCGGGTTCGAAAGTATAAGCGATGGTTTAGATCGCTTACCTTACGACCCTATATAAGCACTAAACTAAAAGTGACGAGCTAAGCATGTTAGAACATGCTTAACTAAGTTTCGAAAACAGGTTTGGCATCAAAGCAAACGGCTTTGATGCTCACGAGTAGTTTGGTTACAAAATATGCAAGAATGCACATTTTGGCCGAAACTACGACTCGTCACTGAGCCTAGATAACGTGGTAATCAGTAGGTATAGTCACTACGGACTATAACCATCGTGATCACACTCACGTTATGAAGTTCCATGAACTTCGGGTTGACCATAGGCTGGTCAATGCAGAAAGTCAACAAAACGTTGACTTTCGGACTCGAAAAGCGAATAAAAGAACGAAAGAATACTTATGGAGGGTCCCCGAATGCTAATCTAGATCAAAATAGCCCAGGTATGAAACAAAGGTTCCAACTTAGAGCTTAGATCAGATTCTTGTGGGTTTTAACCAAAAGGGGGGGGGTATTTATAGGATTTCCCGAACCGTTAGGATTGTTTCTTGAAAAACGTGATCGAATCTCGTGCGTACACTTGTCGAAAACTTGTGGTTACTGAAAATGCCCCTTAGTGAGCTGAAAGGGCAAGTGAAAACATGTGGACGAGGTTTAATCTGCTGAGATTCGCTGACTAATCGATCTTATCTGATCTGTTAGTCTGACGCGGCCCGCGTGAAGGTGCAGGCCAAACTTACGCGGGCCGCCTGGCCCCGTCTGATCTGCACCACTTGCAGAATTTACATATTTGGTCCCTATTGCGTGTTTAAGCTCTTTCCGTCACTTCTAAGGCCCGTAAAGCCACCTTTAAGGCCCTAAAATGATGCCTAAACATTGTGGACATGAAACATGCTCAAAAAACTGTTCCGGATGTTGGTTCGTTTGGCCGTACGATCGCGATGTTCGTTTAATTACGACGGAATGCGCATAAGCGCGAAAAATGATCCGAATGACGCGACGAATGGATTTTTCTCATGCCATACACTAAGGCATAATATAAGGATGCTTACATAAATTTTTGGATGTCCGGATGTATTCAGAAAGCGATGTAAAGTTTGAAATTGAACAAAAGTCAAAACATGAAAAATGTAAAACACAACCAAACAAACATGGGGATCAAATAACATTGTTTTATTAATAACTGAACTGTTCACAATGATTACAAGCACAAATGTTACAGTCTCCCCTACTTGTGGAAATTTCATCCCGAAATTTATTTAGAGGAAACTCGTGGAAAAAGTTGCGGATATTTTGCCTTCATTTGATCTTCACGTTCCCAAGTAAACTCGGGTCCACGTTTAGATTCCCATCGAACCTTGACCAAAGGAATGCGCTTGCGTTTAAGCCACTTGACTTCACGTTCCATGATTTCTACCGGTTTCTCAACAAATTTCAGTGTTTTATCAACACGAATTTCGTCAAGTGGTATGTGGAGGTTTTCATCAGCTAAACACCTCTTGAGATTGGACACGTGGAAGGTTGGATGAACATTTCCAAGTTCAGGAGGTAACTCAAGTCTGTAGGCTACCTTACCGATTCTTTCGACGATCTTGAATGGTCCAACGTATCTAGGTGCAAGTTTTCCTTTCTTTCCGAATCTGATCACACCTTTCCAAGGTGAGACCTTAAGTAATACACGATCACCGACTTGAAAATCCAAGGGCTTGCGTTTTAAGTCCGCGTAACTCTTCTGACGGCTTCTAGCTGTCTGAAGGTTATCACGAACTTTCTTTACCTTATATGTTGTCTCTAAAATGAGGGCAGGTCCAGTAAGTTGAGCCTCGCCAATCTCATTCCAGCAGACTGGTGAACAACATTTTCGACCATAGAGAGCCTCGAAAGGAGCCATGTTGATGCTGGAGTGATAACTGTTGTTGTAGGAGAATTCAATCAACGGAAGATGTGAATCCCAACTACCACCAAAATCGATCACACAAGCTCTAAGCATATCCTCCAGTGTCTGGATTGTTCTTTCAGATTGACCATCCGTTTGCGGATGATAGGCTGTGCTCAGATTAAGTTGGGACCCCATGGCAGATTGCATGGTTCTCCAAAAATGAGAAGTGAAACGAGCATCTCTGCCAGAAATGATGTTCAAAGGAACACCATGTCGAGCTACAATTTCATCCACGTAGATTTGAGCAAGTTTGTCAGCCGAAAAATCCTCACGGATTGGCAAGAAATGCGCTGACTTGGTAAGGCGATCAACGACTACCCAGATGGCATCGTGACCTTTCTTTGTGCGCGGGAGTTTGGTAATGAGATCCATAGTAATGTTTTCCCATTTCCAAACTGGGATCTCTGGTTGCACCAATAAACCCGAAGGACGCTGATGTTCAGCCTTAACCTTAAGACAAGTAAGGCATTTTGATACGTATAAGGCAATGTCTTTCTTCATACCAGGCCACCAATACTGAATACGAAGATCCTTATACATCTTATCTGAGCCAGGATGAATAGAATAACGAGACTTATGGGCTTCATCCATGAGCAAGGTACGAAGATTATCTTGGCTTGGGACCCATAAGCGGTCCATGAAATAATATGATCCATTGTCCTTCAGTTCTAGAGCAGGAGTTATGTGATAAGGAAATTCCTTATCCATCAAACCTTGTGAAACACAAGCTTGTTGAGCCTGAGAAATACAGGCTTGTATATCGGTTTGAGCTTGAATAACAGATTGAACACGTACACAATGAAGCTTAGTACGTTCCTTGCGACTCAATGCATCGGCTACGACATTCGCCTTACCAGGATGGTAGCGAATTTCGCAGTCATAGTCGTTTAGCAGTTCAACCCAACGTCGTTGTCTCATGTTGAGTTCTTTCTGATTGAAGATATGTTGAAGACTTTTGTGGTCTGTGAAAACCACACATTTCGTACCGTACAAATAGTGTCTCCAAATCTTAAGAGCGAAGACAACTGCACCCAACTCAAGATCATGAGTGGTGTAGTTCTTCTCATGAATCTTCAACTGTCTCGATGCGTATGCTATGACTTTGTTCCTTTGCATCAGGACGCAGCCAAGACCCAATTTAGATGCATCGCAATAAACGACGAAATCATCATTGCCCTCAGGCAATGTTAGGACAGGCGCGTCGCAAAGTTTTTTGTTTCAAAGTCAGAAATGCTTCCTCTTGTTTGACTCCCCAATCAAATGGCTTGTTCTTCTGAGTTAGCGCAGTTAGAGGAACTGCAATCTTCGAGAAATTCTCAATGAAGCGGCGGTAATAACCCGCTAGACCAAGAAAAGAACGAACCTCAGTAGGGGTAGTAGGTGTATCCCAATCCCTAATCGCACTGATCTTGGAGGGATCTACATGAATACCTTGTTCGTTGACAATATGTCCTAAGAATTGAACTTCTTTAAGCCAGAATTCACACTTGGAGAATTTGGCGAAAAGTTGCTCTTTCTTTAGGAGTTCCAAAGTAAGACGAAGATGTTGTTCATGATCAGCTCGCGTCTTAGAATATATTAAGATGTCATCAATGAAAACGATGATGAACTTATCTAAATAAGGCTTGCAGACCCTGTTCATCAAGTCCATGAAAACAGCAGGAGCATTAGTCAAACCGAATGGCATGACTGTGAACTCATAATGTCCATAACGAGTACGGAACGCTGTCTTGGGAATATCTTCTTCATGCACCCAAAGTTGATGATATCCGGATCGCAGATCAATCTTTGAAAAATAAGAAGCGCCTTGCAATTGATCAAAGAGATCATCAATGCGAAGTAGGGGATATCGATTCTTGATGGTGAGCTTGTTAAGCTCACGATAATCGATACACATCCTAAAAGATCCATCCTTCTTCTTTACAAAAAGAACGGGAGCACTCCAAGGTGAAAAGCTAGGACGGATAAAACCTTTGTCGGAGAGCTCCTGAAGCTATTTAGATAATTCTTGCATCTCTGATGGTGCAAGACGGTATGGAGCTCTGGCAATGGGATTTGCACCAGGTACGAGATCAATACGGAACTCGACTTGGCGTGCTGGAGGTAGACCGGGTAACTCTTCAGGGAAAACTTCAGAATAATCCCGAACGACAGGAATATCTGAAATAGTCTTACCCTTGCCTTTATCTGCTGTAACATGTGCTAAGAAAGCCACATATTTCTTCCGAAGATACTTCCGTGCTTTAAAACAAGACATAAGTCTGAGACCACCGGCAGGCTTCTCACCACGAACCTGTAGGATCTCGCCTGTCGACAGCGGTACACGAACAATCTTCTCAGAATAAACTATCTTTCCGCGATGCTTGGATAACCAATCCATTCCCACTATAACGTCGAAGCTTTCAAGTTGCATTGGCGTGAGGTCAATAGGAAAAATATGGTCGTTAAGGTTCAACTGGCAGTTGCGTAGAACAGAATTAAGAACAATGGGTTCACCACTGGCAACCTCTACTGTCAAAGGTTTACCTGGTTTCATTCTAGACACGCGAAGCATTGTCTCAAAAGACAATGACACAAAACTCTTGTCGGCACCCGAATCAAAAAGAACAGATGCTGGCGTGCATTCACGTTGAAGACTCGACCTCGAGCCTGAGCCTGATTTTGGTTTGCATTCTGGTTCTGGTTGGCTAGCCTTGGACACCGATTTCTGTAGTGGGTCAGATCCCCACAGTTATAACAAGCACCTGGTGGGTAGTTTGGTCGTGCAGCCTGACCCTGTTGCTGAGCAACTTGTTGAGCAGGGTTCTGAACTGCGCGATTCTGAGCAAACCGACAAACATCGGCAAGATGACCCGACTTCCCACAGTTAGTACAGAAACGGCACTGATATTGCGGCTGATGGTGACTGTTGCATTGATTGCACAAAGGTGCACTTCCTGAGTAGGGCTTCTTTGCTGGAGGCTGGTTGGGAGCTGCCTGGTTCGCTTGGGCAGTGACAGCATAGTTTTGGGAAGCCTTACGCTTCTTTGCCCTTTTTGATGAACCAGACTCCTTTCCATTCTTGTTTTGACCTTTCTTGCTATCTTCCTTGTCAGCCGACTGCTTCTTGCCCTTGTCACCCTTCCTGTGTAATTTATTCTTTCAAATCTGCGACTCAGTCAATGTCGCTGATAACTCGATCGCCTGACGGAGTGTGGTAGGGTTGCTACCAGTAAGGATGTCTTGTACCGAGTCAGGTAGGCCGTCGATGTACCTTTCGATAGCCTTATCGAGTAGGGTAACCATAGTCGGGCAAAGCAGACTCAACTCCTCAAACCTATCAGTATAAGCCCTATGCTCGCCACTATCTTGCTTCAAAACATCAAATTCTTTCTCCAACGCTCGTTGTTCATGACGAGGACAAAACTCCCTCATCATAAGAGCACTCAGTTCAGCCCATGTCTGAGCTAGAGCAACATCTGTACCTTGATCTCTCATAACCCCGTTCCACCACGTAAGAGCCCTCTTCTGAAACACACTCGAGGAAAACTCGACCTTGCGATTATCCGGACACTGCACGTGGCGAAAAGTGTTCTCGATGCTCTCGAACCACTGAAGAAGCCCAGTTGCTCCCTCAGAACCACTAAACTTGAGTGGCTTAGCCGAGTTAAAATCCTTGTATTTGCATGTACCATTGTTGTTGTTGTTGGCCTGGTTCCATTGAGCAAAGAGATTTGGGAATTGAGCAGCCATCTGCTGCGCAATAATTTCTGCCAGCTCGGCAGTAGCTATCTGGTTGTCGCGTCGAGGAGGCATTCTAGAAGAGAAAAACTTGAAATGAAACGAGTGAGATGATTGGATGAAGAGAATGAGATGTAACAGAATCAACAAAGGCAAAGATGGCGGTTATGCATCGCAAAGCAAACAAGCGACATGAAATGTCTAGTCAAAGTAAATGGGTCAGAATTAGTGTATCGCGAAGACATGCTCGCCTATAAGTGAACACTCACCCCAAGAGTTCCCAGGTAAGAGTGACTGGTCCGATTATGTGGATTTGTACGAACACTCTAGCCTTAGACAGAAAACCCAGGGTATAGGCATTCACTCTTCCAGTTCGCACGTGTTCACACTATTAACCCAAAACTTTGACGAGATTTTTGAAATCCAAAGAGGTTGAAAACCATATAACAGAGGGTTCAAAACCTAGTAATCAATCATCCTCGAACAGATGATTAATTTTCAAAGCGGATTCGGAACCGAAGTTCTGTTGTGGTTATCACCTAAGGATAGGTGATGTGCATGTTTTAAACTCTAAACACAAGATAACTTGTGTTAGGGTCCTAGAAAGTTATAGTCTAGGTCAAAGCATTACTAATAACCTAATTCCCTATAACCATTGGCTCTGATACCAACTCTTCTGTCACACCCCGACCGCGTATAACATGCAACCGCAGCGGAAAACGTCGGGGAGTGTTGTGGACAGAATTAAATTGTTTCCTAACCATGGCATACAAAGTTGTATTTTATTTATAAACAAGAGTGCTTCATCGTTCCAAAACAAGAAATACAAAGTTCATAACATAATTAAACTAGCCTATCTTGATTTTAGGCTCTAAGGCACATGTCCGCCCTAGTATCATGATCATCTTCTTATGGAACAGCTCCTGAAAACACATGTGAAAGTAGGTACGTCAGCATAAAAATGCCTGTGAGATACATAGGTTTTGTGAAAGTGGGATTCATGACTTGAGTTTTAAAGAAATGTTTAATAACAGTCAGTCATGAACCTTGTAATTTGTCTTGCTTTGTAAACCATTTGAAAAACGATAATATCAGATGATAAGTGTAGATGAACGTAAGGTTAAATGAATAACCTCATAAAATGAGTTGAATAAGATAAGTTGTTTTGTAAGACAATGTTTTATGAAAGGTATGTTATTTGTATAAAATGTTATGTGTCTAAACTGAAATGATTTAGGCAACGCTAAGATATGTAATATTATGCAAACATTTATATATAGGAAGTACCAGCGGCGTATCCACCATGTTTGCATCTTATTACATACTCCACGTTACTCAAACCATTTACCCAAACCATCCACCATGTAAGATTGTTCTTGTATAACTCAATTGTCAAGTGTTATTGTGTAAACCATGTCAAATGTCTATGTTCAATGTAAACCACCAAATGTGTATGTCAATGTCAACGTGTTTATGTTCAATGTAAATCATGTAATGTGTATCCCAAAATGTATCATGTACGGTAAGCGAAATGTATCAACTTAAACCATATGTAAAATGCACAAAACAAGTCGTTGAAGTAAAACGTGGTTTAAATCAACGTTATGTTCTGTGGAAAAATGCATGCTCTATTGATATTAACATTTATGCGGTATTGTGAAATATGCATACATCCAAGCCTTGAGACTGTGGCGATAAACCCTTAAACAAATTAAAGGTTTATCTAAGTTATGTATATCGAATTCGGCCATTCCTTACAATCCTATCAAACCCAGGACTTCAGGAACGGGAGTTGTCAATTCCTATGGTACCACTACCTACTAACGAACGGCGTAGCTAATGTTAATGAATGTATTGTCCCATGTTAAACAAACCAAATGTCATAACAAAATAAAGGCATGTGATGTAAACAATTGTACTAAGTATGCTAAGTAAACATACGAAGCAGAAGTGCTCATGTAAATTAATGTGCCCATATGCTGAGTAAACATATGCAGCAGAAATGTTCATGTAAATCAATGTGCCCATATGCTGAGTAAACATATGCAGCAGAAATGTTCATGTAAATCAATGTGTCCATATGCTGAGTAAACATATGCAACAGAAATGTTCATGTAAATCAATGTGTCCATATGCTGAGTAAACATATGTAACAGAAATGTTCATGTAAATCAATGCGTCCATATGCTGAGTAAACATATGCAACAGAAATGTAATGTAAATCAATGTACTAAGTACGCACACAATGGGCATACATAGCATGAAATGTAATGAAATCATGTACTATAATGTACTAATGAGCATAACAGATATACGATGTGAAAACATGGAAAGCATGAAAGTAACAGATAGGCACATGTGTTTCACCCCAAAACAGTTTGGAAAACAGTAAAAGAGGGGTTTAATGTACTCACCTGAGATTGCTTTGAAGTTCTTGTATAATAACCAGATAATGCTAAAGATCACGGGATATCAAACGGCACCTAATAGGTAGCTCTATTAATATACCGGACCAAAATCGGAAGGATCGGATAGTATGCGGGTTCGTAAACCAAACGAGTATGGAGACTCGTGTAATATGGTTTAACAAAGCCTACATACTAAAATGAAACCTAACCTAAGTGCTTGCGACCCATTACGACCCGTTTAGGTAGCTTATGCTACCTTACGCGTCGTTCGCGTAGAACGCGTTCGGAACGCCTAACATCGCGACCACAAGGTATAACCTCGGAAGGTTATAGCTATGGTCACCTAATGTGTTTGGTCGGATCCTAATGATCGACCAAATGGGTCGGGTTCGAAAGTATAAGCAATGGTTTAGATCGCTTACCTTACGACCCTATATAAGCACTAAACTAAAAGTGACGAGCTAAGCATGTTAGAACATGCTTAACTAAGTTTAGAAAACAGGTTTGGCATCAAAGCAAAAGGCTTTGATGCTCACGAGTAGTTTGGTTACAAAATATGCAAGAATTCACATTTTGGCCGAAACTACGACTCGTCACTGAGCCTAGATAACGTGGTAATCAGTAGGTATAGTCACTACGGACTATAACCATCGTGATCACACTCACGTTATGAAGTTCCATGAACTTCGGGTTGACCATAGGTTGGTCAATGTAGAAAGTCAACAAAACGTTGACTTTCGGACTCGAAAAGCGAATAAAAGAACGAAAGAATACTTACGGAGGGTCCCCGAATGCTAATCTAAATCAAAATAGCTCAGGTATGAAACAAAGGTTCCAACTTAGAGCTTAGATCAGATTCTTGTGGGTTTTAACCAAAAAGGGGGGGGGGTATTTATAGGATTTCCCGAACCGTTAGGATCGTTTCTTGAAAAACGTGATCGAATCTCGTGCGTACACTTGTCGAAAACTTGTGGTTACTGAAAATGCCCCTTAGTGAGCTGAAAGGGCAAGTGAAAACATGTGGACGAGGTTTAATCTGCTGAGATTCGCTGACTAATCGATCTTATCTGATCTGTTAGTCTGACGCGGCCCGCGTGAAGGTGCAGGCCAAACTTACGCGGGCCGCCTGGCCCCGTCTGATCTGCACCAGTTGCAGAATTTACATATTTGGTCCCTGTTGCGTGTTTAAGCTATTTCCGACACTTCTAAGGCCCGTAAAGCCAACTTTAAGGCCCTAAAATGATGCCTAATAATTGTGGACATGAAACATGCTCAAAAAATGTTCCGGATGTTGGTTCGTTTGGCCGTACGATCGCGATGTTCGCTTAATTACGACGGAATGCGCATAAGCGCGAAAAATGATCCGAATGACGCGACGAATGGATTTTTCTCATGCCATACACTAAGCATAATATAAGGATGCTTACATAAATTTTTGGATGTCCGGATGTATTCAGAACGTAAGTTATGCGCAAAAGTGCAAACTTGTGCACTTTTTGACATCTTTAGCCCCTGAATGATTCAAAAGTTTGTTTTAGCATACCAAACCCCTCAAAGCCTATTTCTAAGCTATGTAAAGGATATTTATGGTATGTTTAACTTATGGACATGTTCCGGAATGTTCGTTACAGTTCAAATTCACATACTTTCGCAGTTTGTCAATTTTAGTCCCTGTAAGCGAATTAACTTGTGTTTGCTATACCAAAGCCTTCAAAACTTATTTCTAAGTTATGTAAAGGTTATTTAAGGTATGTTGAGTATATGTTGATGTTCCAGAGTATTTGTCGCATTAAACTGAGTACGTTTAAGTACCAGTTAGCGTATAACTCTCCAGAAAGCGATGTAGAGTTTGAAATTGAACAAAAGTTAAAACATGAAAAATGTAAAACACAACCAAACAAACATTGGGATCAAATAACATTGTTTTATTGATAATTGAACTGTTCACAATGATTACAAGCACAAATGTTACACATACAGCAGAAGTCCCGGGATAATACCCCAGATATCACTGATCATAAAGACCTAGTATCTCAGAATACGGGACCTTTCAAACAGGATTTCAGGGGTTACCTATATATCCTGGAGGTGTTCCCCACGTAAACGCAAGTGAATTTTATGTTTATATCCCAAACTGATCTACTAATTTTGCAAAAACCTATCAGCACATCTTTAGCGAGACTGCTTAAATGCATTTTAAACACTACAAATCTTTAGCGTATTGTGTCCGTCTAGCTGATGTACTATCATTTCCCCTATTCTACACAACTCTTTTTGAAATTTTCTTATGTTTTTGGATTTTTATGATTTTCTATTGTTTTTGTATTTTTATGATTTTATCATGTTTTTGTATTTTTCTGCGAATATCTCCCCCTAAAACTAAAACATATTTTTGTGTTTTTATTTTTATCGAAAAGCAGAAAATACAACTGTACAAAAGAAATTTGACAACACGACATAGGTTCATGTCAGATCGCCGCCCAACTCGGCTTCACATTCGATTACCCTCCCAGATTGCAGATTCTTCATCCCGTTTAATCTCAAAAGATAATAAAATCCCTTTTTGTCGAAAGGTTTAGTGTAAAAATCCGCTTTCTGATCATCGGTGTTAACGTGTTCAATCCGAATTAACTTTTTCTCGTGACAATCACGAATAAAGTGATGACGGATTTCAATGTGTTTAGTTTTCGAATGGTGAACCGGATTTTTAGTAACATTAATGGTTGCTTCATTGTCCACGAAAATCGGTGTATCCAAGAATTGCAAACCGAAGTCGCGCATCTGCTGTTGGATCCAAAGGATCTGCGAGCAACAGCTAGAAGCTGAGACATACTCAGCCTCACATGTGGAGAGCGCTACTGCAGTTTGTTTCTTGCACTGCCAGGTGACAAGCCGAGTTCCGAATAACTGGCACCCAGCAGTGGTGGACTTAGCATTCTGTTTACAGCTACCAAAATCAGAATCAGCGAAACCGGACAAAGTAAAGTCACCCGAGCGAGGGTACCACAAGCCGATGCTTGGGCAACCCTTCAAATACCGTAAAATACGTTTCACTATAGTCAGGTGCGACTGCTTCGGATTCGACTGATATCTGGCGCAGAGACATGTCGAGTACATGATGTCTGGACGGGAAGCCGTGAGATACATCAACGATCCGATGATTGATCGGTATAATGTCTCGTCCATCTTCACAACTTGCTCGTCGGGACAAATTCCATGATTCTGCACGAGGGGGGTGGATGCAGGACTGCAATCTGTCATGTCGAACTTATCGAGCACGTCCTTTACATACTTTGACTGGTGAATGAAGATTTCGTCGGGCATTTGTTCAACCTGCAGCCTGAGGAAGAACTTCATCTCCCCCATTGAACTCATCTCGAACTTCTTCTTCATTACCTTTTCAAACTCTTTGCAAAGATCGTCGCTGGTGGATCCAAAAATGATATCGTCCACATAAATCTGCACGATCAACAAGTGGCCTGCTTCTTCTTTGGTGAACAACGTGCTGTCTACTGTGCCTCTTGTGAACCCGTTGTCCAGCAAGTATGTCGAAAGCGTCTCGTACCAGGCTCTCGGGGCCTGGTGCAGTCCGTATAGCACTTTGTCCAGTAGATAAGCCTTGTTTCTGTGTAGTGGGTCTGTGAACCCCGGTGGTTGCCCCACGTACACTTCTTCTCTGATTGTTCCGTAAAGGAAAGCAGATTTGACGTCAAGTTGATATACTTTAAAATCTTTCCAAGATGTAAAGGCTAGAAAAATACGAATTGTTTCAAGCCTTGCAACCGTTGCATAAACTTCATCTATTCCTTCCTGTTGGCTGAAGCCTTGAACCACAAGTCATGCCTTGTTTCTCACCACAACACCTCTGTCATCACGCTTACACTTAAAGACCCATTTCATCTTGATCAACTTCTGATTCTTAGGCAGATTGACAAGTCTCCAGACGCCCAGCTTCTCGAACTGTTGCAGCTCCTCCTGCATTGCATTCACCCAGCTATCTTCGGTCAATGCTTCTTTGTAGGTTCTGGGCTCTATCTGCGAAATAAAACATTTAAGTGAGACTTCTTTCTGCATATCAGCAATAGAAGAGTAAAAACAAGTAAAAGCTTGATCTATTTGATGTCGGGTCTTGACACCACTTTGTAGGTCACCAATGATCTGTTCTGAAGGGTGGTAAGTGACGTGATGTCGTGGGTCACGCAAATTTAATCCCTAAACAACTGTAGTTAGCGGTAGTAGGGTATCGAACTCAGGGAGTATGTGGAAAATGTGTTGATTATGTAGCTTTGGATTTATACTAAAATTAAACTAACTTGCAGAAAATTAAAATTCAAGATTGTGATATGTTGTTTAGAAAACTAAATTAAGAACTAATTCAAATCAAAGAAAGTTGTAAACAATTAGGAGAGAACAATGATCACCCTAGGTTTCAGTTTCTTTAAACAGTTGTGTGCAATTTCACTAGAAAGAGTTACATAGACATAACTCGTGTATGTGTGATTGAAGTGATAAAAGGGAACAAAGTACTCGGATTAGATAATGCGAGGTTGTTTCCCGATGACCTATTAACCAATAACCAACCCCAACCCTTCCCGTGATATCTCGGTTGCCAACGGCACCAAGAACGTACGATCAAGACTAGAAATTGTGATATAGATTAACGCACTACAAACAATCAAACATACACCATGACATTCAAGCAACGCAAAATATCATTCTAGAAATGCAGAAATTAACACACAAAAGTCTTAGAAACATTCACCTAGGATGATCACCGACGAGTTTAGCCGGACATGGCTCGGTGAATCATCATCAACATTAATCTAGTGTTCATACGAATTAAAAACACAAACCGAATGTTTAGAATCGTTCACAAACCAAGCAAGTACTCCCAATTCGCTCCCAAAGTCTCCAAGAACCGTCAATGATGAGATAATACCAAAAGACACACCCAAAAACGAGTATATTGTGGCAGTTACACTTTTCACGTTCAGGCACCACCGTAAATTACGGCTCCACCGTAATTTACGGTGGTCATCAAAGTGTTACGGTGGATCAAGCCTGATTTACGGTGCAAGATAAATGGGAAAATGGGTCACCGTAAATTACGGTAGTACCGTAATTTACGGTACCAAGCTATCTTCACTTCTTTGTTTTGTCTTGTGTTCTTCTCTCGACCCGTTTTCACCAAAGCATCCATAAGCATCCATAAGCTGCCTTTTATCCATCGCTTATCTCCTAATTTGCACCTGAAACATAAGCATCGTATTTATCTAATTCAAGATAATTACACGGCTAAATAGAGGATTATTTCATGTTTTAACACACTTAAGGGTTGTCCAAAGGACCACCCGTCACATCCCCACACTTAACCGTTGCTTGTCCCAAGCAACTCATCAATCATAGCTTCGAAACAAATGATCAAATCAAGCCAAACAAATCATGCAATTTCTTTACCAACCCCCTTTTTAATGCCCCAAGCAATACACCCCTCACAATTTCTCTCCTCTCGGCTACAAGTGGGAACTAGCAAAGATAAGCTAGACACACACTAGGCAAACGGGTGGTTGCGCAATCATAAGCTTGTACTTGAATCAACTATACTCCTATAACGGGTCAAACATGAATGCAAATCAAAGGGGCTTAAAGGTTGTAACGTGGCTAGGTGTATGGGTAGGAAATGGAATATATATGAGTAGCGAAAATTCAACCCGGTCTTTTTAATTATAACTACCAAAACAACTAACAAAGGCATACTACTATATACAAGACGATGAAACCTTCTTTTTTTTCTTTTTTTTTTTCTTTTCTTTCTCATTTTTTTTCTTTTCATTGTTTTTTTTTTTTTTTTTTTTTTTTTTTTTCAAAATACATTAACCATAACTATTTCACACTCATAAACTACTAATTATATCACTAATGCTATAAGACCGGGTCAAATTTGGGTACATTTTCAAGTAAGTAGCTAGGGGAAACAAATGATAGGCTTTAGGCACAAAATTGGGCAACTAAATGACCAAACCCCCACCCCTCTCACTACCATGCTCATATATATAATTTATGAGGTCCAACCCCCCAAATCCCACACTCACTCACACAACCGACGAGGCTACCTAATGCCCTTATCCTTTCTACATTCATGTCTAACAAAGATTCAAATTGCATTCAAGCACAAGTTCTAACGCACCCCCACCCGTAGCCACTCTCATTAAAGATTATTTATATACATGTGTGGCTACAACTCTCACCAAGAATGAAAAGGGTAATAAGGGTTGCCGGTGCATTGACTTGGGGATAAATTAGGGCGACAAGATTTCATATTGTTTTGCTCGGCTTAAAATTTTTCAAAAATCTTCGAAAAATTCCCCCCATCCCCACACTTGGGATACATTGTCCCCAATGTATGGCTTTGGGAGGATTTGATCACATCCTCAATCAACATCCGCAAAAAGCTTTTGTCTCAAACCCCAAATTTCTTTTTGTATTTTTTCTTTTTATATTTTTTTTATGTTTTTTTTTTTTTTTTTTTTTTTTTTTTGAACACAACACCACCAACCAACCAAACCCAACAATCAATCATATGATCAATCACCACCCAACCTCCCACCATAATCAACATAAACCAATCAAATATATACAAACTATACAAGAGAGAGAATACCACCTGATCAATAATAACGCGGTCCTGGGGGCCCAAAAATGGACGACATCATATCGCTCCATTCTCCAAACCCGAACGAGCCGCTACTGCTTCCCTCTTGTTGTTGTGGTCCCTCTTGCCTTCTTGGATCAAGCCACTGAGAATGGTGGAGTTGTGGCGTCGGATACGAAACGCTGCCATCATATGGTGGCAATGAGGCATAATCCACATGTTGTGGATCCTCAACCACCGGCCTCCCAGCATGCCAGTCCGCATGCATTCGCCTCATCTGATCATCGTGATATCGGTTATTCATTTCCACCTCCTGCGAATATGCGTGAGTCCGGTGCCATGATTCATTGCGGTCGAGGCTATGTTTAAGTGCCCGCTCAATACTAGCGCTATTCCGCGTGCCTTGATCAAATAACGACCTCTCCGGACCCGACCAAGTATCAAAGATGGCCGCCGGCGGGCGTTGGCTCTCGATCACCTCCTGCATTGAACCACTATAAGCCCACCCCGGCTCATATGGTTGCTGCGCATAGTCGTAAAATGTGCCACCATGACCACCATGAAAAGCCCCAAAACCAACATTTGCACCACCCGTTGGCTCGTCTGCGTAATCGTCATCCCCACTCGGAACTAACTCTTCATCACTCTCAGGTTCATCCGGTTCCCCCGGTAACAATTCCCTTGCCCCTAATTTCAACGCCCTCCACCGTTGACCCTCTGATTTCAGCTTGTGATAACGTTCAGACGAAGTGTATGTCCAAACGTTTCCCAACCTATCCAAAGTAAAAGGCAAGTGCCTTTTCGTTAAACCGCGGTCTTCAGATGTGAGTGCCTTCTGCTGTTTCATTAAGCCCGTTATGATGCGGCAGTACGGGACAATGTCTCTCCCGTATTTGTTCCGACATATCCACAAATGGTGCATGATCAAGTAGCGGATTGGAAACCGTGGGGACCCGTGCATCAATGAGTACAGAACAGGTATCTCTGGAAACCTCACCTGTTCTTTATCCCCTCTCCTTGGGATGACATTAAGTAAACAGATCGTATGCAAGAGCTTGGCTTCTATCTTCAGATTTTTTCGGTATAACACGCCACCATACCTACCGGGTAAAAACAAATCAGCCAACATACTGTTCCATGTCACGTGCTTCTCGGGTTTGAGCAACAAGTCATCAAGCGTAGGAATCATGTATTCCCTAGCTGGAAGACTATCATATTTTCCCAACTTCTTCAAAGTATCAAATGACATTTCAACTGGTACCCCATGTACCGTCCCAATCAACTTCATTTGTGATGGCCTATAGAAGTTTTCACACTTAAGTGTTGCCATCCACTCCTGAATTTCAGTCAAAAACAAATTGCTCTTATCCTTATCCCAACACTTGAGTGCTCCTTCCCAACCCAAAGCACGGAACTTGTCATACACCCCGAACTGGCCCAACTGAGGCTCATCAACATCTCTTTCACAGATGAATGCGGCCGCTTTATTCTTTAACTTGTTCATGCAATCGTTATACAAAGTTGGCTGCCAAATTTCGGGTTGGTCATCCAATGACCCCGAATTCCACACTGGTTTATCTCTTGGGTCTAACTGCATCTCTTCTTCTTCCTCGCTTTCGCTTTCACTAACCCTACCAAGATATTGCCTCTTCTTCGATGGCTGCTCCTTCTCCTTGCCTTTGCCTCTTGACGAGGATGAACTTGAACCCGGCTTTTCCTTTGTCCTTGCCATTCCTACACACATGAAGAAACAACAAAATAACACAAAATTAACATTCTCTTCACAAATCATCCCCACACTTGCTTGTTACTATGGTTGTAGATGTTAGTGAACCCAAAATGTATCAAGGATTTTCAAAAAAATTGGGCATGATGTCTCTACAATGTAGAACATCCCAAAAGTTCACTACTTTAACCAAAATTCCTACATCTACAACCATCAATCATGTTCAATAACAATTTCATACTCATATCCTAGCAACAAGCAAGTGGGCAAGAACATATAACCTAAATCACCTTGTTTTTCACAATGCATCTTCATAATATAGTAGAATAAATGTTCATACCTTGTTTCAAGACGAGAGGATGCTTGTGAAACTAAAAATCCCAAAACCCCCAAATTATCTCAACCTAGGGTTTCAAACTTCGACCACAAAACCGCGTTTTCTCTGGAATTTCTCCTCACAATCACGAAGTTTGGGAAAAATTAGTCGATTTAGACCAAAATTCCACTTGATTTGGGCAAGTATTGAGGATTTGATGAAGAGAAGAAGGTGGAAGAAGACTATGGAGTTTGTGGGTTCTTTGGAGAAGAAGAGGTGGAAAGGTGAGAAGAGAATGAGTGGTTAGGGTATAATGCACGTGACTATGATTGTTTATTTCCGGTTTTTGTTTTTTTTTTTTTTTTATACGTATGTAGAACCCCAATCGACGGACACCCATTTGCTGCGCACCGTAATTTACGGTCTCACCGTAAATTACGGTGAGACCTGGATGTCAAAAATGCACCGTAATTCAGGTTGTTTCCACCGTAAACCCCAACCAATTTTTTTACCACCGTAAATTACGGCACTACCGTAATTTACGGTAAACTTCAGGCTTCAACTTTCACCGTAACACAGGGGGTTTTCACCATAAAATTCCAAAAATTTTCAACAACCACCGTAAATTACGGCTCCACCGTAATTTACGGTGGACACTGGGCATCCATTCTTTTGATAAAACTTGAAATTTATGTGACCAAATTTTTAGATTTTTTTAAATTTTTCGATTTTTTGTTTTTTTTTTTTTATGTTTTTTAATTATTTCAAAAACTTGGAAAAATCACCCTACCCCCTCAAAAAATCCCGTGTTGTCCTCAACACGATGTAAGAGCAATTCGCGACCCGAACTTCCCCACACTTGTTTCGAACACGGACTTTAAGGAACTATGGCAATTATGCAACTATACTAACAAAACAAAACGAAACTACTATATACACTATCACCAAACCTGGGCCTCTTACGATTGTTCCTCCTCAACCGGGCGTAGGATGTAACCCGCTTTGTCAAGCTCCAAGTTGTTGATGTCATTGCCATCCAAATACGGCTTTAACCGGTGACCGTTCACCGTTTGTTGTTTCAATGTTCGCTCGTCTTGAATGTCAACATCTCCGAACCTTCCCACTCGTCGGACAACATAAGGGCCCATCCACTTGCTCTTTAATTTCCCCGCGAACATTTTCAACCTTGAATTGTATAACCACACTTTTTGACCCACTTCAAAGTTCTTCTTCTTTATCTTCGCATCATGAACCTTTTTCAATTTGTCTTTGTATGCGGATGCACACTCATACGCTTGGTCCCTTATCTCTTCAATTTCATTCAGTTGAAGCTTCCTCGCCCGACCCGCTTCATCATAGTCCGCATTCACTGTTTTAATTGCCCAATATGCCCTATGTGCCAATTCCATAGGCAAATGACATCCTTTCCCGTAAACCATTCGATACGGAGTGGTATCAAGTGGGGTTTTGAAAGCCGTGCGATATGCCCACAATGCATCATCAAGCTTGCTTGACCAATCTTTCCTATCCGTTCTAACCGTTTTCATTAGAATTTCTTTGATTTGCCGGTTAGATACCTCCACTTGACCACTCGTTTGTGGGTGGTACGGTGTAGCCACACGATGATTCACACTATATCTCTTCAACAACTTTCCAAAATTGAAATTTTTGAAGTGTGAACCACCATCACTTATTATCACCCGAGGTACACCGAAACGAGAAAAAATGTTGGATTGCACAAACTTACACACAACGGAATGATCGTTGGTCCTTGTGGCAATAGCTTCAATCCATTTCGACACATAATCAACCGCAACCAATATGTATAAAAACCCATTTGAGTTTGGGAAAGGACCCATGAAGTCTATTCCCCAAACATCAAATACCTCCACTACCAAAATTGGTTGCAACGGCATTTCATCACGTTTCGAAATGCTTCCCATTCTTTGACAATTGATGCAATTTCGGGCATATTCACGAGCATCCTTGAAAATCGTGGGCCAATAAAACCCACTCGATAACACCCGATAGCCTGTCTTATTCCCACTAAAATGGCCCCCACATGCGGATGAATGAGCATGGGTCAATATCTCTAAAACTTCAGTTTCGGGAACACATCTTCTTATCACTTGATCAGCCCCGATTTTGAACAAGTCGGGTTCGTCCCATATATATTGCTTCACTTGACTAGAAAACTGTTGTCGTCTCTTCTTAGTCCAATGATTTGGAATCGCACCCTTGGCCAAATAGTTAACATAATGAGCATACCAAGGGGCCACATAAGTAGAAACGGCCAACAATTGTTCATCGGGGAACCGTTCATTGATTTCACTTGCATCATCTACACCTTCCAACGGGATTCGGGACAAATGATCCGCGACAACATTCTCACATCCCTTCTTGTCTCGGATCTCTAGATCAAATTCTTGCAACAATAAAACCCACCGAATCAAACGCGGCTTCGTATCCTTTTTCTCCATTAAATACCGAACCGCACTATGATCGGAATAAACTACTACCTTGCTTCCCCAAATATACGAGCGAAACTTATCCAAAGCGTACACCACCGCTAATAATTCCTTCTCAGTTGTGGTGTAGTTAAGTTGCGCTTCGGATAAAGTTTTGCTTGCATAGTAGATAACCACCGGCTTCTTGTCAACCCGTTGACCCAAAACTGCACCAATAGTGGTATCGCTGGCATCACACATTATCTCGAACGGCTTTGACCAATCAGGTGGTTGCAAGATAGGCGCCTTGACCAAATGTTCCTTCAAAACAGTAAACGCTTGCATACATTCATTAGTAAAGTCAAACGGGACATCTTTTAATAACAAATTGCATAAGGGTTTGGTGATAACACTAAAACCCTTAATGAAACGTCGATAAAAACCCGCGTGTCCCAAGAATGATCGTACACCCTTAACATTTTTAGGAGGTGGCAATGATGAAATTACCCGTATCTTTGCCTTATCCACCTCCATCCCCCTTTCCGAAATCACGTGTCCCAACACAATGCCCTCTTGCACCATGAAGTGACTTTTCTCCCAACTTAGCACCAAATTTTTCTCAACGCACCTTTTTAAAACCTTTTCCAATTCGTTGAGACAAGCATCAAAAGTGGTGCCAAAAATGGAAAAATCATCCATGAACACTTCAAGCGACTCTCCAACCATGTCCGAGAAAATACTCATCATACATCGTTGAAAAGTTGCCGGAGCATTACACAACCCAAACGGCATTCGCCTAAAGGCAAAAGTGCCGTATGGGCATGTGAAGGTGGTCTTGTGTTGGTCATCCGGGTGTATGGCAATTTGATTATAACCCGAGTACCCATCTAAGAAGCAATAATATTTTTGACCCGACAATTTTTCAATAATTTGGTCAATAAAAGGTAACGGGAAATGGTCCTTAGAAGTGGCGGCATTCAGTTTTCGGTAGTCAATACACACCCGCCATCCGGTAACCGGTCGGGTGGCAATTTGTTCACCACTTTCATCCTTGACTACTTGAATGCCGGCCTTCTTAGGCACAACTTGGGTGGGACTCACCCAAGCACTATCCGAAATTGGATAGATGATTCCCGCATCCAACCATTTAATTACCTCCTTTTTTACTACCTCCCTTAGGTTAGGGTTCAACCGCCTTTGAGCTTCTCGTGTCGGTTTGGCATCTTCGGTTGTGATAATCTTGTGCATGACAATGGATGGACTAATTCCTTTAAGATCGGCAATCGTCCATCCAATAGCACCCTTGTTCGCTTTTAACACCTCCATCAAGGCTTGCTCTTGTGCCACTTCCAAATTAGAGGCAATAATGACCGGCAAAGTGTCATTATCCCCTAAAAATACATACTTCAAGTGGCCCGGCAAGTCCTTGAGCTCTAACTTTGGTGGTTCCTCCAACGATGGTTTTGTACCCGAATCGATTTCCACCGGTAGACCCTCGAATTGATGGGTCCATGGTGGTCTACCTTCTTTCATCGCCATCACATCTTGTGCCTCCTCTTCAACCCGTAGTGCATAAGCATGTACCTGTTCAGAAAAGTCACACAGGCAAATATCCAAACCATCCTCCTCATACTCATGCGGGTTGCATCCATCTACTATGTCTGCCATAAAACACTCATCCACACCATTAGCATTAGAATTGTTAGTGAAAACATTCAAACGCATTTTTCGATTTCCGAATGCCATATCAACCGTACCAAATCTACAGTCGATAATAGCATGTGCGGTGCTTAAAAATGGCCGACCCAAGATTATGTTTTGTTGTTGTTTAGGGTCCGCCGATGAGTAGTCCAAAACCAAAAAATCCACCGGGTAGTAAAACTCATCAATTTTAACAATAACATTTTGAACCATACCCCGGGGCAACTTATGAGACAAATCGGCCAAAACGACCGTTGTCTCTACCCTTGCTAATGGACCAAAGTCATATTGGTCGTATAATCCCCCCGGTAAAATGCTAACTCCGGCTCCGAGATCTAGCAACGCCTTAGCCATTTGAAAATTACCAACTTGTACATTAATCAATGGCGTGCCCGGATCTTGGAGCTTAGGAGGAAGCTCCCCATTCAACACCGCGCTCACTTGCCCGGTCAAATCTACCCGCTTAGGCACTTTTTTCTTGTTTTGCCTCTTTTGTGTGCATAATTCTTTTAAAAATTTTGCATAAGCGGGAACTTGTTTTATTGCATCAAGAAGTGGGAGATTTATTTTAACTTGTTTAAACATATCCCACATTTCCTCTTTTTGAGGACCCCTTGACACAATAAAATTTTTCTTCCCCGGGTCAAGTAAAGCCGATGGAAATGGCACTTGACTCGGTTCACCCTCAATCTTCTCACTTTCATTCTTTTCACTTTCACCCAACCCCGGTTTTTTAATAGTTATTTCTTTTGGTTTAACCGGTGACGGTTCATCATCACTTTCCATTCCCGTGATGTCCTCAACCACCCCCTCGACCAATTCGGGTGACAAATTGGCCTTAAACTCTTTCCCACTTCTTAACACACTAACATGGTTAATATTAACATTACCTCGTGACGAACCGTGTGAAGGGTTTACCTTTGTGTCGCTTGGAAGTTGACCCTTACCTTTCTTTAGTTCCGCCACATCAGTTGCTAATTGCCCCATTTGAGTCGTTAGTGACTGGATGCTTTTATCGCGAACCTCATCTTTTTGCATCCGCACTTCATCAAGTTGATTCCGCTTTTGCATTTCCAATTGCATGCTTTTAAGCATCTCCATCACCTCATTTCCACCCGAAGATCCCCTTTGATCTTGACCCGTTTGGTATTGTTTTTGATACCCTTGGTTATTTCCGCCCCGGTACCCACCTTGGTTATTATAAGATGGCCGTGAACCAAAATTACCTTGGCTACCTTGAAAATTTGGGTTCGCTTGATTTGACGGGTTCCCATATCTAAAGTTCGGGTGATTCCTCAACCCGGGGTGGTAGGTATTAGAATTCATGTTGTTGTAGTTCCTACCACCTCCTCCTTGGCCTTGACCTTGGATCGCATGAACTTCCTCATATTGCCCTTCCAACATCCCTTGGCAATTTTCAGCCGCGTGACCTATTTCATTACACAAAGCACACACATCATAAATTTGGTTAGTACTTTGAACATTACCTTCATCTATGGCATGCACTTGTGGTCGGTTAGTTGTTGGTCGAGCTCTCCTCGAAGCTTGGGCTTTCCTTTTTGATGTAGTTGCCATACTCTCCAAAAACTCCCAATCTTCATTCTCATAATTCGTTCCAAATGTCCCTCCGGTGATAGACATTAAATCCCGTGCATCTTCGGCACTTAACCCCTCATGAAAAGCGTTCATTAACTCCCATAACTCAATCCCATGATGAGGGCAATTTTTAATCATCATGTTAAAACGCTCGAACGCCTCATGGAACATCTCACCGTGTTGTTGTTGAAAGCTTCTCAACCCCTTCCGCGCATCATTAGTCTTTTGGGCGGTGTAGAATTCATCCAAAAAGGTTTGTTGCATCTCCCCCCATGTATAAATTGATGCTGAAGGTAATGTATAGAACCATTTCTTAGCTTTCTCTTCCAACGAAAACTGAAATAAGACTAACTTGACTTCATCGGCCGAAAAACCTTGACTCCCAAAAGTGTTGCAAATTGAGTCATAGGCCTCTAGATGAAAGTACGGCTCCTCCGTTGCTAACCCTTTATACTTCGGTAAACTTTGCAACGAGTTTGTTCTTACTTCAAAAGTTCTCCCTTGGTTGTTGTGAGGGATAACCACCGGTGAGGGGTTTTGAGTAATGATTGGCCTGAAATGTGCCTCTATTCCCCTTGCTTGTTCTCTAAGATGTCTTCGTGGCACACCATACCTACCTCTCGGAATAATCGGCCCATTCGGTCTTTGTACTTGCCCTTGTGGTGCGATCGGTTGTTGAAACTGTTGTGGTCGCATCGGTGGGCGCTGAGGCGGTCTTTGAAATGGTTGTTGGTGTACATGTTGTGGCCGGACCTGTTGCAATGGAATCGGTTGTGGCATTGGTGGCCCTTGTGGTCTTGGCCGAATGTGTTGTGGTATAAGTTGTTGATGTTGAATTCCACCAACACTCGCCATCCCTTGAGATTGACTCTGAACATACCCACAATCCCCTTGATCACCATAATCTCCATAACCGTACCCATCATCTTCATACCCCTCAAAGTCTTCAAATCCTTCATCATACCCATCTCCTTGAATTCCCGATGATTGCCCAAATGGAATAGTCGAGTATTGGAAACCCGATTGATTTGGTGGTCGATACGGTGTAGCATGGACAATAGACGAAATTGGTGCCATAGTATGGCCCGAATATGATGGACCCGCACCCGGGAAAAAATGGGATAATGGTGGTATAGTAGTGGAAGGGTTAAAGGTGACGGTTGGTTCTTCTTGGGTAGTAATGGGTTGTGTGGTGTTGGTTGGTGTAACCTGTTGAGGTATGGTGGGTTCGGTAGTATTTGGTGGAATGGTAGTGTTAGGTGAAGGTTGAGTGGATGTTGGTATGAATGATGAGGTAAATTCACCCGTAGTGGGTGGTGGTGGTGGTGGATCCATGTATCGAATTGGTGTAACCGGTGTTGTTGGTGAACTATTGATTGTATTTTCCCTTAGCAAAATTCTGTTTGCTCGCAAAGTTCGCTCAATTTCCGGATCAAACGCCAATGGTGATAGCTTGTAAGAGCTCCTAGTACGCATGCACCTCAAGTACCTGCACACTAAACACAACCAGCGTAAACCCGAAAATAACAAACAAAACTATGAAATTAACACACGTTGCGCACTACTCCCCGGCAACGGCGCCAAAATTTGACGTGATGTCGTGGGTCACGCAAATTTAATCCCTAAACAACTGTAGTTAGCGGTAGTAGGGTATCGAACTCAGGGAGTATGTGGAAAATGTGTTGATTATGTAGCTTTGGATTTATACTAAAATTAAACTAACTTGCAGAAAATTAAAATTCAAGATTGTGATATGTTGTTTAGAAAACTAAATTAAGAACTAATTCAAATCAAAGAAAGTTGTAAACAATTAGGAGAGAACAATGATCACCCTAGGTTTCAGTTTCTTTAAACAGTTGTGTGCAATTTCACTAGAAAGAGTTACATAGACATAACTCGTGTATGTGTGATTGAAGTGATAAAAGGGAACAAAGTACTCGGATTAGATAATGCGAGGTTGTTTCCCGATGACCTATTAACCAATAACCAACCCCAACCCTTCCCGTGATATCTCGGTTGCCAACGGCACCAAGAACGTACGATCAAGACTAGAAATTGTGATATAGATTAACGCACTACAAACAATCAAACATACACCATGACATTCAAGCAACGCAAAATATCATTCTAGAAATGCAGAAATTAACACACAAAAGTCTTAGAAACATTCACCTAGGATGATCACCGACGAGTTTAGCCGGACATGGCTCGGTGAATCATCATCAACATTAATCTAGTGTTCATACGAATTAAAAACACAAACCGAATGTTTAGAATCGTTCACAAACCAAGCAAGTACTCCCAATTCGCTCCCAAAGTCTCCAAGAACCGTCAATGATGAGATAATACCAAAAGACACACCCAAAAACGAGTATATTGTGGCAGTTACACTTTTCACGTTCAGGCACCACCGTAAATTACGGCTCCACCGTAATTTACGGTGGTCATCAAAGTGTTACGGTGGATCAAGCCTGATTTACGGTGCAAGATAAATGGGAAAATGGGTCACCGTAAATTACGGTAGTACCGTAATTTACGGTACCAAGCTATCTTCACTTCTTTGTTTTGTCTTGTGTTCTTCTCTCGACCCGTTTTCACCAAAGCATCCATAAGCATCCATAAGCTGCCTTTTATCCATCGCTTATCTCCTAATTTGCACCTGAAACATAAGCATCGTATTTATCTAATTCAAGATAATTACACGGCTAAATAGAGGATTATTTCATGTTTTAACACACTTAAGGGTTGTCCAAAGGACCACCCGTCAGTAAGACAACGTCCGTGGCATAACCGTGTCAGGCACAACTACTTCCAATTCCAAATTCAAAATATCGAGATCAACGGCTTGATCCACAGCATCCTCTGAATTATCATTTGGCTCCTCGTCAAAGGTAGGAGCGGGTTCCTCCTCTGAGTCGTCAGAAACATCAAATGACGGAGCTGGTTCCTCTGGTGGTTCATGAGTAGTTCGACTTGGTCCTGCTTCATTGTCGTGAGTACCCACGGTGGGTTGAAAAACTTCTAGCGGACTAGACACAGGCTCTTGTGAAGTATATTGCTGATACTGGTACAGAAAAGCTAGTTCCTCATCACTCGGCTCGACAGGCAGTTGAAACGACTCCCAGAGTTTGTCGTAATCGAATAGGAATCTTTGTCCGGGAAGTTGTGCGATGGAGTGTGCTTCTGACAATCCACGTGTTGGACTTGAATCACCTTCCCCAGACATGGTACGAACACCCTCTTCAGTGGGCTTGCGTAACCTACAAAGAAACCCTCATTAGCTTTTGCTCCAAATTTACCATTTTCATCTATAAACGTGCAAGGTGAGCCAAAAGGTTCTAAAAACTCAAGATTTGGCTTGTAACGGTGCAGCAGCTCAAAGCAAGTCTTCTTGTATTTCTTGACAGTGAGAACTCTATTCAAAGTGTAACAGGCTGCTGAAACTGCTTCACTCCAGAAGTAGATTGGTAGCTTGGAATCGGCTAACATCGTACGGGCTGTCTCGATCAGGGTCCAATTCTTTCGTTCAGCTACGCCATTTTGCTGTGGTGTGTGTGGTGCACTGAATTCATGAAGGATTCCCTTCTCGTTGCAGAAATCGTACATCTTGTTGTTCTTGGATTCCGTTCCGTTGTCGCTCCGAATCCTCCGGATTGGCAGTTTGTACACCGTTTCCATCTTCTTAAAAAGCATCATCAATGACTCGAATGTTTGATCTTTTCATTCTAAGCATACAACCCACGAAAACCTCGTATAGTCGTCTGTCACCACCAAACAATATAAATCCCTGCTAATGCTCTTGACGTTGACAGGCCCGAAGAGATCCATGTGCAATCTCTCAAGAGGTAACCTGATAGAGTTGAGCATCTTCGGTGGATGTGACTTTCGAGTCTGCTTCCCCTTTTTACAAGCAATACAATCATCAGTCAAATGAAAGTTTTTTACATTAACACCATCAACTAAATCGTTATGCACCAAAAAATTCATTTTTCGCACGTGAATGTGACCCGTTTTCCGGTGCCACATTACAGACTCCTTTTCAGTAGCTTTAGACTTGATGACAAAACACTGTTTTTGATGAGTTGTTGGCATTGCGGCACTCATGTCCAAAATATAAAGATCATTTACTCACGGAGCGCGCAACAACACCAACTCATCAGGGATTTTAAACCCTGGTTTCAACACTAAACATTCAAATTTAGTAAAATGCACACTAAAATCTTTATCACAAATCTGTGATATACTCAGTAAGTTGTTCGTTAACTCTACGATGTAGTTCACTTTGTCAAATGAGATCACTCCGTTTGTAAGCGTTCCTTGACCGACTATTCTTCCTCCTTGATTCCCTGCGAACCCAACATAGCTTCCATTGATTGACTTAACATCATAAAGAAGAGCTAAAGTCCCAGTCATATGTCGTGATGCTCCACTGTCCATAATCCATCTTGATAGAATTGACTTGGGCAGCCCCTACAATCAACAAAAAACAAATTACTCAAACAATGAAGCCCATGATTTCTTTACTTCCGACACAGTCCCGAACACTACATCACACTTTTCATTTGTTTTAGGAAAATCGAATGTGACATTTGAAATCTCTTCTTTCACAACTGTTTTAACTTTGTTGGTTATTGGAGGAAATTCATCAAGAAACTTATCAACTTCATTTTCAAAATCAACCACATCATCTTTAAAAAGATTTGAATCATTTTTCAAAGCGTTCTCCATTTTCTTGACCTCAACCGACGGTTTCGATTTCGCGATCCACGACTGATTTTCAAAAATTTTCGTCTTGGGGTAAAACTTTGAAGTCTTGCTAGTCTTAGAGGATTCGCCAATCCCGAAAATCGATTTCGGCTTATCCTCCGACTTCAACGATTCACCTCTTTTCAGAATACAGATCGGAGAAACCATTTCCTTTTTACCTTTTGAGACAACTGGTGATTTAGGTCGAGATTTTTGAACCAATTGTTTTTGAACATTTGGTTTTTCAACCTTTGGTTTCTCAACCATTTGTTTTTGAACTGGTTTTTCAACAACATGTTTCTTAAACACTTTTTGACATTGTTTTGCCATGTGTCCAATCTCATTGCAGCGATAGCACACTCTTTTATCATACTCGACAAAAGTAGTATTGACCGTTTCTTCTTTAAGCTTCTATGCTGTATTGAAATCGTCCACAGATTTTTGACAAAAAATATATTCCTTTTCAATATCAGTACTAGGACCAGCAACAAAAAACATCATTTATCTTTTCTTTTGGCTTAAACACTTGTTTAGCCATTTTCTTTTCAAACCCAATACCTTTGTTTTTAAACTGATTTTTCTTGTTTTGACCTTTACCAACCCCATCTTTCTTTTCCGAACTTGTTGGACGTGAAGTACCAAATGATTTTTTCAGTTTCGAAAAGAATTCATTGTTATTGATTTTGTTAACATTCAATTCAACCAGTTTAAACACTTTCTCAACATTTTCGATCTTGACATTCTGAAGCGGGTACTCGAAGTCGGAATAAAGTTTGTCAGTTCCAACCATAGTGTATACCACTATGATCGGATCATCATTCGTACTCTTTTCCGATTTCGGTACATTTCGATCTAAAAAATTTCCTTCGTCTTCAGAATCACTGACAGCCTTCTCAGAATGAGCCTTTTCAGATTTCTCACTTTCATCATCCAACACCTGATCAACAACATTTTTGATAACCTGAGATTCGTTATCAGTGTCAGATGCAGTGAAAGTGATATCAATGCTGTCAGGTAAATCACTCTCAATTGTTTTCAGCTTAAGATTTAAAGCAGCTTCCACCCCATCTGGATACTTCTGAGTGTAGTGATTCCACATTGGGGGTGGAACGCTCTTGAAAACAGGTGTAGCATGTGGCTGTTGAGGGACGATTTGTTCCAAAACATAAGACGAAGCCACATAGCTCATTAACTTTTTATCAATCCTGTCATTCTCTATCTTGGCCAATTCAAGTTCTTTTCTTAGTGACGCAATTGTATCAAGATGATAATTGACTTCTCTTTGTTTATCAAACAGTGTAGCTTGTGCCAATTTAGTAGCTTTATCATTTTCAACGCTTTCTTTTTGAATCATCTTAATTGATCTGGCAAAGGTATCATAAGCTTCTTTTAATTGTTCAAGATCAAACTTAATCATATCTGTATGATGTTTCAATTCCCGATACTTAGTGTCCTTTTCAAGACACTCCACGCACGGTTGTAAACAACGTTGGCATGGCGTTTCGGAGATTGGAACAACTTTTTCATCAATCTTTTCATCACAATCAGTTTTACCGACATGCTTTGACTCAGACACAAACTGTTTGACAGATTCGACCTCCTGAACTCCAGTTTCCTCTCTGTTAACCGACACCTTATCGACAGACTGTGACTCCTTGGGTTCTGAATCTACCTCTTTAAGCTTTCCCATTAGAGCTTTGTCTGCAATGTCTTTCAGAACTTCTCCGGTCATCTCTTTAGACACGTCAATCACTTCTTCGACAGCTTCTTTCTTCTCCTCGAATCTAGGACAAGATCCGGTTCTTGGTTCCTTGAAATAACCTGCAAAAGAATCAAACACATTAGGAGGCATAACTGATATCATAGTATAAACTAACTCCTCCTGTTGTGATTGATAGTAGTATACTTCAGCTGCTATCTCCTCAACATCTATAACATTTTCCGTAGGAATCTCTTCAACAACTTCAGAAACAACTTCATCAACAACCTCCGGTTCAGAAACTACCTCAGAAATCTCAACAACCTCTGCCATCATGGCCTGATCATCTCTACCAGGGATATATTTATCCCAGCTAAAACCTGCAGCTACCTGTTCATCATCTTGGTTTACAATCAATGCCTTTTCAGGTTTGTTTTCTATCTGTGGCCTTTGAACAGTTTGTTGTTGGTTCGGTCGATGGTAGATTGCCTGTCGATAGTAATCATTGGTTAAAGGGTTTTGGTGATTGTTGACTTCACGGTTTGGACACTCTCGTTTAAAATGACCACGTTCTTTACACTTGAAACACGTTACTTTCGACTTATCAAATCCCAACTTCTGATCCGGACCTGATAAACTGTTTCTTCCCGTGATTTCCATGAACCTTTGAGCACGACGAACTAGACTTGCCATACCCCATTTAATGTCAATCAGTTCAAGCTCCTCGGGGTCTATTTGGTCATAGTCCTCCTTTGTCATGTCTGGATTTCCAATTTTCCCCGCAACTAGACCTTCATATGCCTCGAGAACGGAAGCGAGTAGTGCAATATGTTGCTTCGCAGCAGTTTCCGTTATCTCGTTTCCATTTTTGATGTTCACTGCGATATTACACTGTACTCCAGAAACATACGCCTGATGATTAGATCCGGTAGAGCTTTGAGGCGAAGACTGTTCCTAAACTTTGACATTCGGTTCAAAACTCGCGAAAGGTGTAGAACTGCTTGATTGATGAGATCTTGATGCAGCATTTGAAGTGTTATCAGCACTGAATCCTGTATGTATCTTTGGACTTTGAAGATTTGCAACTGAAGGACTGCCTTTGTAGTATAAAGATACGTCTTGTTGCATGCTAGCAGAATTCATCTTCTTTATCTTCAACAACTCAAGCTCGTGAGCTTCGATCTTTTCAATAAATGCACTCAGATTGTAATTCACAAAATCAGAACTGTTTTTCAGCATCATAAGATAAGTTCGTCATACGGAAGTGCATCACAAAGTTTATCAATCCATTCTTCATTTGTTTTTTCAATTTCTAATCTTTTCATTTCAACTACAAGGTGACAATATCTTTCGATTAACTGTTTCGTTGACTCTCCTTTGATCCCAGTAAAAATATCGAACTCTTTCTTGATAAGCGCCTTTTTGCTCTTGATCATAGAAGCACTTCCTTTAAACTTCAGTTCTAGCGCTTGCCAGATTGACTGAGAACTTTCGTCATGTTGTAGCAATACGAGGATGTCTTCTTTAATGGCTTGTTGCAAGATGCTCACCATTTTCTTTTCAGCTTTAAAATCTGTCTGTTCAGTATCTGTAAAGCTTCCAATATGTTTAACCATCCTGAGCCCATCAACTAGAGGTACGTATTTCTTTTCGATCTTCATCCAACACTCGAAATGGTTGGCCTGAACCCAGTTTTTAAACCTTCCGGACCATCCAGAATATTCATCTAAGCTCATCAGTTTGGGTGGATTTTGCATTGTTCCCAATTCATTTTCTAAGTTGACATTCTGCATGATACTAGCTGGACTTTGAATAGCCGCATCACTTCCCGCAAACATGTTATAGAAATCTTGACTATCCATTTTTAGTAACAAATCTCGAACAATGAATAAGTTTTCAATACTTGATCGCGTACAAAACGGACTAACTGCTCAAAAACACAGATTTTTCACTAACACAGGACAAATAAGCGAAACCAAACACCAAGTGTACATACAAGTGAAACCACTCAGTAATACCCAATAAGCGAAACCAGAAGATGTACAACCAAGAGAAACTACACAACGATACCCTTCAAGCGAAACCACAACACTGACTTTTGAAGCGGAACCTATAAGCGAAATCTGCAAGACTAACAAGCAAAACCCTTCAAGCGAAACCTCAGCAAATACATTCGAAGCGGAACCTTTGAGCGAAACCTTCTGAAATGTCACAATAAGTGGAACCTCACAAGCGAAACCTTCTGAAAATGGCACTTGAAGCGGAACACTATAAGCGAAACCTCTGAATACCAGGTCCAAATAAGCGGAACCTCTAGGGTGACACACAAGCGGAACCTATTCTCGAGCCATTTTAGGTTACTTTTAAGCTGATTTAAGGTTTGATCTTTTCAAGGGTTTGTTATTAGGTACTTTTACACAGTATGTCCAATTCTTAGTCCATTTTGACCGGTAAAACTGTCAGAAACTCACAAAGTGCTTGAAAAATGCCTTGATTCTGGTCAACTACCTCACAACTGGCTCTGATACCAATTGTAGGATCGAGTTTGTCCTTCGTTTGAGACAATCGGAGCTAGCACCTACCGAATATGTAGCGGAAATACATATTTGGCATGAATCAAAGTAAAAACCGTAGAAGAAATGAGTAGAAACAGAAGAGATACACTTTAACAACGTTTTCTCATTCAACTTTCAGAAAATACAAGGTCAGCAGGTCGGCTACACTAGTGACATCGATGTACAAAATGAGAAAACACTAGGGGTATTTATAGTTGAGGTAGTTCCGCTTGAATGGTCATGACCATACAAGCGAAACCTTATCAAGTGGTTCCGCCTGTATGGCATATGTCCATTCAAGCGAAACCTTAACATGAAAAACATACAATTACACTTTTAACCCCTGTACAACACATATTTAACCAAAACAAACCCTATACATTTATCAACTACAACTAAGACGCAGGCTTTAGACATTATGCACCAACATTAACCAAACTTTGTATCGATCTATGATCGGTTCACTGATGTACTTAACTGCAAGCCGACCAGACATTATGTTTGCCGTCTATCAATGTGCTTGTTATCAGGCTAATCCTAAACTCTCTCATCTAACTTTTGTTAAAAGAATTTTTAGATATCTAAAGGGAGCTCCTAAACTCGGACTCTGGTATCCCAGAGATTCGAACTTTGATCTGTTTGCTTTTTCAGACAACAACTTTAGAGGGACAGACAGGGATAGAAAATCTACACCAGCTGGATGCCAATTCTTGGGAGATAGACTTATCTCATGGCAGTACAAGAAGCAGCAAACTGTATCTCTTTCCACAGCGGAAGCAGAGTATGTTGCAACATCTACCTGCTGCTCCCAGGTTCTTTGGATGCAACATCAACTAGAGGACTACGCTTTAACTTATCTAGATACTACTATTTATTGTGATAATGATGCCGCTATCCAGATCACTAAAAACCCTGTCTTTCACTCTAAAACCAATCACATTGATATCAAGGTGCACTTCATTCGAGATTACTTTGACAGAGGCTTGATTAAACTTGAATAAATCCACACTGATGCTAATACAACGGATCTTTTTACAAAGCCTGTCAGCATCTCGAGATTCAATGTGCTTGTGGACCTTTTAAAAATGATGCGCATCATCGACTGAGCATTAAAAAAGGGGTTTTAAGAATAACGGTATCTCATCTGATAAATTTGGGCATAAAGTATTCTACTTTTACACAAATTTATGGGGAGAAATAGTTGCTGGGAAGTGAAATAAATTTTCATGCTAAAGAATTTGATTAACACATGTAAGGTTTCGAAGCTGAAAAGGCTAGGATCCACTGTGATGTGTTGATAGGTCTAACGCTTGAAAAGCAAAGAGATACCAAGTGATATAAATCTAATGGACTGGACATCACGTGGGTAATAGACCAACTGCGTATGATTTCATGGTCTTAAATCCTGCGTTGATAGATAGCCAACATCTGAAGTTTCAGATCTTTATACTGATGAGACATCCGAGATATCAGGACTACCCTTCTGTTGTATCCAGATTATATGCAGACCTAGGCACTGTCAAGATATCTTTAAAAAGAGCCGCAAAGAGGGCCAAAACCTTAAACGGAAGAAAATCTCATAAAAGGAGAATTCCGTGAGCTCCTAAAAGCCAAATTCGTACCATTAAAGGTATCAGCCGAACGCTCGTCAGACTTCTCTGGTCACTCTGCTGTACGAAAGTACTGACCTGTTTACCAAAAAGTCTGGCGTTGTAAAAACAAAGGATGGACTCGGTATACTCGCCTGCTACGATGAACAGTTGTGCTTGCCTTGATTGCGGGGGTATGCCTTGGAATGGGACACACGGATGTGACAGTATAATTATACCCTAAGCTGAGCATATCACAAGGTTGAAAGTTGAAGGTTGAGCGTTAGATTTAAGAGGACAATTATATTAACAATCGCGTGGACCAGTCTAAGTAAGCGTGAGCTGAAAAATGTTCCTTTCAGTTCAAGAACGATTTGATCCCATGGAAGTCTTCCCAAAATACCCCTGTGTTAGTATTTTATTATTATTATTATTATATTGATAACAAATAGTTTCTCGGTGGGTTGATCCGTTGACTTTGAAAAAGGTATGTTCTGTCTTGAAAGTATATTATTAAAAGAGTAAACTGCCATTTTGGTCCCTGTGGTTTGGTCACTTTTGCCACTTTAGTCCAAAACTCAAACATTTTGCATCTGGGTCCCTGTGGTTTCAGTTTCATTGCCATTTTGGTCCAAAAATGAAATCAGATCATATTTGTCTTATAAAATCCTGCTATTTTGTCCTTTTTCACAAGGGCAAATGGTCATTTCTTTTTTTATAAATAAATACCAAATTTTATAAGAAAAATATGACCTGATTTGTCCCTGAGGAAAAGCACAAAATTGTAGGATTTTATAAGACAAATATTAGCTGATTTCATATTTGGATCAAAATGGCAATAAATCTGAAACCACAGGGACCCAGATGCAAAAGGTTTGAGTTTTGGACTAAAGTGGCAAACGTGACCAAACCTCAGGGACCAAAATGGTAGTTTACTCTTATTAAAATAATGATCTGGCCTAGCCCACTATCTTGGATGGGGCCCACTTGGTTAAACAAAGAAAAGACAGGCCTGTTCATCTCAGTTTAGTCATCCGAGATAGGCCTGGCCCATAGGCCCATTCGAGATGGGATATATAAGAACCATCAGACATGGTTCGAGACACACATCTCGAACCAAGTCTGATCAGAAAGCGTCTCAAATCACTTGTGGTTTCTCTCTCAAACAACCATCTCGGATTGAAGGTACATCATCCCGGACAAAGATTGTCCCATCTCGGACCATCTTGGACAAAGGACGTTCATCTCGAATCATCTCGGACAAGGACCTTGCATCTCGAATCATCTCGGATTGAAGTCTGTTCATCTGAGATGGTTGAAGTCCATCTGAGATGAACCCTGATCATCCTGGATGTTGAACTGTTGACTTGGACCCTCACTTGACCTGAACCCTCACTTTGACCTGTTGACTTGGACTGCCTTTGAACCCCTGTTTTGGCTTGTTGACCGGCATTTAAACCATTGACGTGTTGACCTTGTTGAATCGTCGACTTTTCAAATGAAGGTTAATGTTGTTAAAAAGGCTTAACACTTGGATGCTTTGTGCAGATTATGGTGCAAGCTATGGTGGAAAATCAACGACAGCTGGAAGTGAAGCTCTTTCACAACCAGGCTGGATATCTTTCAGACCCTCCAGCCGAATATGCGGAGATATTTGGCTCACTAATGACTGGTTTAAACAACTGTCCGATTACTCACGCGTTGAGGATGGAACCAGTGATTTGTAACGAATGCGTCAACACTTTTTGGAACACTGCAAAAGTGAACAGAAGGGGCGCTAATGGAGCTGGAGCCATTGAACCTACAGTATAGAAAAAGGAAATTATTGTTACAAAAGCCATTATTCGGGAGGTGCTAAAGTTTGGAGATCAACCGGACTTTTTGACTTCGTTCGAGCAAAGCAGAGTACTTGCAACACTTCAGAGAATGAGCTATGAAGGAGGTTATGCCACCGTTTTAAAGAAGCTGTTTCCACCGTACTGTAGATTATTGGTGTCGCAACCCCCGACCCCATCCCGGGGGTGGGAGCCGCGAACCAGTCAAGTGATACAAGTGTTTAATAATTTGGCCGCGGAACAAAACATCAGGACCGTAGTTAGGAATTTAATTCAGAGTTTTCAAAACACCAAACTTTTCATATTCAACAAATGGGATAGAAACCCATATTTCATTTATAATATCTTTATAGGGATAAACCCTAGTTTTCTGAAAATATAATTTCTTTTTTTATTCAGGTAATTTATAACCACTTCATTTAAGCCTTCGTGCTTCATAGCTGGCTTTTAGTAGCTTCACATAAAGTTACTTGAAATGCGTTTTAAAAATATTTTATCAGCAAGAAATACTGGCGAGTACATTCCATTTCATAAAAAGACTCATTGTTATATTTTACAGCATTAAGAGTTTTTACATTTGTTTATATCTACCAATTTCTCAACACAGTATTGCTACTGGGGCACTATTTCCCCCCGTGCTTGTGGTCCTGCTAATATTGGCTAACTCTTTGTCCAATATGAACGAGTGTCAAGTAATGTATACAAAACCCCACATACCGATAGTAATTGTAGAATACAAAAACTTAATCACTGTAATTATAACATTGATAAATATTTAGGGATTTTTAAAGCATTTTAAATAATGTCTCACAAACTGTGAGAAAAAGGAGAATGACTCACATTGTAAACTTAGGTCTTTCTACAGGCTTTCTGGTGATATTTTCTGATATATTTCTTGAGTTCCTATTAAAAATATACAATGCACGCGCATTAGTATAATAATCCAATTCAACTTTCTCAATACGTCACGAGACAGAATCCTAACTTAGTTTAAAAAGCATAGCCTTAGTCAGACATCGCTTTGGCATCAGTTGTTGGGCTCAAGATCAATCGGACAGGGTATCGAACCAGTGATCAGGGGTTAACATACTTACAACGGGGCATAGCTTTGTGATTTAGGGGGTATTTTGGCTATTATTTTCATGTTATATATGTTGAGAGAGAAAGAAAGTTTGTGAGCGGATTGGAAAGTGTCGTGACTACTCAATTTATAGGGTTTTCCAGAGCCTATCGCGCCCCGCGACCGCCCCCACCCCTTCCCGTCGCGCCCCGCGAGGGCACACTAGCTATGGCTAAGGTTGCTTGCTCAAGACCTAGGCTCGACACGTGACACGACACGTGTCACAAGTAGTAACCGACAAGCAAAGGACCATCGCACCCCGCGACTGGTCCCCTTCAAGCCTGTCATGGCCCGCGACAGGTGTATTAATCTTGATTTTTTTTTCATTTTTTATTAAAATTAAAGTTACGCGGGTTCGGTTTATCGATTACTGAGCGTTTTAGGGCGTTATTGAGGGTTATTATAATTGGTGCACATGTTCCTGCAGTGCATTGCAGAGAATAAAGGTGGTTTCGATCAGCTAAACAAGACACAGACTTGTGCACTAGTGGCATTAGTCAACGGTTGGGACTATAACTTTTCAGCATTTATTTTCAACAACATGAAAAAGCTGCTTGAAGATCTGAAAAAGAAGATTTTTATGTTATGTCCAAGATTCATCCAGATGATCCTCGATGAGAAATACGCAGAGTTAGTCAAGGGCAAAAATTATGTGAATTTGAAGCCAACTGGGCCCAACTGCTTCGAAAACGCCTACAGATTCAAGAGAGCCAAACAACATAATTTTGTTGGGAGAATTCCGCTTAAGAAGCATGGGAGGTTCAGTGACGTTGTGGCAGTTGCACCAGCTCCCAAACCTGTCAGACCCCGATATTTCCACGTATTACCGGTGGGCCCGGTGGGGAGTATCGTGACGTAGTTGATATCATCATAGTCAAACAACACAAATTTAAATGCACAGCGGAAGCAAAAGATAGATTTATTTCAACTGAATAAATTGTAATATTAAGTATCACAAAGTAGTTGAAACAGATCCACAGGCGGATCGAAGAAAAGAAAACATAGTTCAACAGACTTAAATGCATCCAAGCTTGCGAGACTCTTATTGATGCTAAGGAGAGGCCAGCCTATTACGAGTAGTACCTGCACTTAGCCTTTTTGGGAAAATACGTCAGTTTACACTGGTAAATACAATTTAACTGACTCATTTTAAAAAGGTTTAGAAAATTGATTTGAATGCACAAGGCACAAAAACATTTTTATAACTTGGGATATTTATTTGTATATAAACTTGTAAAAGAATTACATGTTTGTTATGCGTTCAGTTTCCTGGTTCATGCCGGGTTAAAGATTAATAGACACACCACATGGTATAGTCCCGCGGCGAGTTATTCTCGTAACCGGCGGTTATACCTTATTAATTATAAATGCACTGACGGGTGTACGCCTACACCCGTGTGCTAACGACGTGGCCATTCTATGAATGATGCCAAGGATATCCGGGACATGGTCATTAACCCCCTAAAGGCGTTAAGCAAACAAAACCAAATTTTTAAACGGGTCATCTCGATAATATTTAACCACCAAACGACTAAAGTCGAATGCACGACCAAGCGGTATTTTATATACCGTACCCCAAGCCCGTATAAGGGAAAATAAGTTAAAAGTATTTACCTTTGCAAGTAATAATCACAATAAGCAAGTGCACGTATCTTTTACCGGTCTCCTATTCTGGAACGAAGGTTTATAATAACCTATTAGATTCCTAACGGGTCTTTAATTTAGCCTAAGCTTAGACCGATTAGTTTTAATGAAAGATACGGTTCAACGCATGATTAAGCGAAGACCGGAATAAAATGTGATTTAGACCCGACAAGTTTGGAGACTTGTATAATATGGGTAAACTAAACACATTCTGGATTTTGAGACAAAAATGATAAGGTTTGACCCGTTTTGGTCAATTTATGCAAACTAGTTACATAAACCGAACCGAACGCGAATAATGCGTAGCGGGTAACCATAAGAGTCTTATACAGGTTTCCCAAGTTAATATGACTTAAATATGTTGTGACATCAGTAAGATATCTTCTATTATGCCCAAAATTATTTTAAACCCAAACTATGCCCCGTAGGGGCGTTTTGGTCATTTTAAAGGTTATAAAAGAGTTTAAATATTAATATGAGTTACAGGTCTGATATAATCAGTAAAAAATACTTATTTTAATAAGTTATATCAGTAGGGTATCATATATATGTGAAATTTATTAATTATAACCATACTATGCACCGTAGGGGCATTTTGGTAATTTCACATAAGCCTAAAAGGTCAAAACTGGAAATCTGAGTTTAAAACTTTTGCTTACTGTTAAAATATAAAAATTTACTAAAAATATCAGTAGGCATCAAACCTTATAAGTTTAAAATTGTTTTAATACATACTATGTGTTAAAAACGCTTAAAAAGGCGATTTGGAGCCATTTCCGGGTTTTTAAAGAAAAGCTGATATTTTATTATTCCAGAAGGCTCAAAACATTTTATTTATCATATTAGATCAGCAGAAAAAGGTTTGGTATCAAAAGGATTTGTAAAACTCATTTTATAGCCCAAAAGGGCAAAATCGACAATAACCGAATTAAGCTTAGAACCCTATGTTATGCTCAACCTAAAAATAAATAAAAATCTTCAAAAATCCCAAAATATTATTTTATATCAGTAAGTAAAAAGTTTGATATTAAAAATTGGGTTTAGATATGTTATATGCTAATTATGCCATTTAATTACTAAAAAGCTTCTTATTTACGCTAATGAGCATAACTCCTAATCTAGACCTCAAACTGATGTCAAATTTTAGGGACAAGTCTATTAATCAGTAATGAAGGTTTCTACTCTTTTACTTTTTCAAAAATCACATTTTAAGGTGAAAAGGGCATAATAGTCAACCTTTAAGCAATTAACGGAAACATGCATATGAATCGGATATCTAATGAACCAAGTTGTATAATCACAGAGGGTTATACTTATATGAAACCTGGTCCTAATAAGGCTCTAAGGCATTTCTAAAATATGCTTAAACGGGTCAGAACTGAAAGTCAAAGGAGAAGTCAAACTATGCGACTTTCGGTCCCGAACCGAACCTAAACTGAAAATTGTCGAGGTGAACATGTTTAGACACGTTCTTACATTAATTACCAAGTTATTTTAATGATAAAACAGGTTGCATGGCTTCTACATTGCTAATTATGCCTTAATTTGAAAATAAGCTTTCTGTTGACTTTTTGGGATTAACTTTGACCCGACAATTGACCTAATTATAGTGGGTATCAAAGGGTACCCTTTTAAGGGTTTAAGACCCACAAAATTACCAACTCAAAGGTATTTTTAATTCGAGATTTGACTGGACAAATTATGAGTAATCTCGAAGTCAAACCATAATTACGACGGTTTGACTTTAAGCTGATTAACTAAGCTAAACTGAATTAGGAAGGGTTAAGGACACTTACAATAGTCCTAAGTACGACTAGAGACTTGTGGGAAGAGTGCTTAAGCTCCAAAATACTCCAGAAGTGGGTTTGTGAAGTTTTGCAAATGAATGTGTGAAGTGTTGCAAGAAGAAGGGAGCTTAAATAGCAAAATTGATGCCATTAGATCATGCCATGCAAGTCTACAAGTGTTACAAGATGGTCCCAACTGTCCCTAGTGCATGAAATACCAGTGATGGAGTCCCTGGTATAAGAAAACAAGCCTTTAAGTCGGTTAACAGACCTGAACTGGCAACTGCCAGGATTTTCTGTCGCTGGCATGCCCACGCGGGCCGCGTAGCCTCATAGGGCCATCTTACGGGGGCCGCCTGGCCCTTCAGAACCAGCCAAACAAGTTTCATTTATTTGCAATTCAGCCCCTAGTCCTTTTAAATGTGGTTTTAAGTCTTGTTCTTGCATTTTTGGCCCTCTAACCTTACTTTTAAGGGCCCCATGACATATTTAAACATTGGTAAGTCCTTGGTTAACTTTGTGATCACCCTAAAAGTCATAAATTTCAACGTTGACGCTTTTAACCCCTCGTATACGAATATTGTCATAACTTTCTCATACTTAATCGAAATCTTGTGAAATTTTTATCACACATTCTAGTGAGCATAATTTATCGTTACAAAGCTTCGGGTTTGCTAAAGGTCAATCAGAGGTATATTTCTAAAATGTTGACGCATTTAACCCCTGTAGTTTGTAATCTCTCACTTTCTTTCACATTTAACTTCGTATGATCCATGATTTATTCATTTAAGGGTATAAAAATCGTGTGGGGCTATTGTGGAGTATATTTATCCATTGTTGACACTGTGAACCCTTTTATTCACAACTTTCCATGTTTGTCAACTTTAGTCCTTCATAAGTGATCTTTTACACGTTTAAGACTTGTGACACGTGTCGATACATTATTGGACATAAATTTACGAGGTTTTACATCCTCACCCCTTAAAAGAAATCTCGACCTCGAGATTTACTGAAATAAATGAGGGTATTTTTCTTTCATTGTGGACTCTACCTCCCACGTGTACTCGGGACCTCTGCGGGCATCCCATTTGACCTTTACAATAGGCACGTGCTTCCTTCGAAGCTTCTTAACCTGTCGATCCTCAATCGACAAAGGTTTTTCCACAAATTTCAAGCTCTCATCTATGTGCACATCTGTATGTGGTATGACTAGCGATTCATCTGCTAGGCATTTCTTCAGATTGCAGATGTGGAATACATTGTGAATACCACTGAGCTCTTCAGGTAAGTTTAACTTATAAGCCACTATTCCTACACATTCGATGATCTCGAATGGTCCTATATACCTTGGGCTTAATTTACCTTTCTTACCAAATCGCATAACCCACTTCCAGGGTGATACTTTAAGCAGAACCTTATCTCCAACCTCAAACTTCAGAGGTTTCCGCCTTTTATCAGCATAACTTTTCTGCCTATCCCTGGCAGCTTTCAGGCGGTTACGAATCTGGACAATCTTGTCCGTCGTTTCAAAAACTATGTCAGGTCCTAATAACTGAGCTTCCCCTACTTCTGCCCAACAAATAGGCGTTCTGCATTTCCTACCATATAATGCCTCAAAAGGCGCAGCCTGAATGCTCGTATGGTAACTATTGTTATAGGAGAACTCGACCAACGGCAGGTGGTTATCCCAACTACCACCTAAATCAATTACACATGCACGTAGCATGTCCTCCAGAGTTTGGATGGTACGTTCACTCTGCCCATCTGTCTGAGGATGGTAAGACGTACTAAAATTTAAGCGTGTGCCCAAAGACTGTTGGAAACTTTTCCAAAAATGTGATGTGTATCTAGTATCCCTGTCCGAGATAATAGATACTGGTACACCATGCAGCGATACAATCTTATCTACGTACAATTGGGCTAACTTGTCGGAGCTATAAGTTTCCTTAATGGGTAGGAAATGTGCTGACTTAGTCAGTCTATCTACTATCACCCATATGGTATCCTTTCCTTTCTTTGTCTTTGGCAACTTGGTGATGAAATTCATTGTTACCATTTCCCATTTCCAAGTGGGAATTTTAGGTTGTTGTAGCAAACCTGACGGCTTTTGATGTGTCAAACATTTAGCTACATAGGCAGCTATAGACTTCTACAAGCCTATCCACCAATAATTTGCCTTCAAATCCTGGTACATCTTATCGGCTCCAGGATGAACGGAATATTTGGAACTATGGGCTTCCTGGAGGATGACCTCCCGAAGTCCTCCATAAACTGGAACCCATATTCGTCCATTTAATCTCAGGATTCCGTCCTTGCCATAGGATAACTGTTCTTCAGTTACTCCTAGTTTTTCATTAGGGTAGTTAGCTTCCAAGACAGCTTCCTTCTGTGCAGCTAACAACCTTTCATTCAAACTATTCTTTATCTCAATACTCTTGGCATTGATTCTAATAGGCTTCACTCTTTCCTTTCTGCTTAAGGCATGGTATCTTATCTCACAATCATAATAATTCAAAGTTTCCATCCAGCGTCAGCGTCACTGCCTCATGTTCAAATCCTTCTGATTGAATAAGTGCTGAAGGCTCTTGTGACCAGAATAGATCACTCACTTGGTTCCATACAAATAATGCCTCCACAGTTTTAGTGCGAATACAACGGCACCCAGCTCCAAGTCATGGGTGGTGTAATTCTTTTGGTGCACCTTTAACTGACGTGAAGCATAAGCAATAACTTTGCCTTTCTGCATAAGCACACAACCCATGCCGGTGTGTGATGCATCACAGTATACCACAAACTCATCAATTCCATCAGGCAACGTCAATACTGGAGCGTTTCTCAACTTCTGCTTCAGAATATCAAAAGATTCTTGCTGCTTAGGCCCCCAATCGAACTTGCTATTCTTGCGAGTGAGTAAAGTCAGGGGTGCTGCAATTCTTGAGAAGTTTTCGATAAATCTTCTATAGTATCCTGCCAGTCCTAGAAAACTGCGAATCTCCGTAGGCGTCTTCGGCTCTTGCCAGTTCATGATAGCTTCAATCTTAGCGGGATCTACTTGGATACCACGCTCACTAACAACATGTCCAAGGAATTGGACTTCGCGAAGCCAAAATTCACACTTTGAAAATTTGGCGTAGAGCTTTTCTTGTTGAAGCAGCTTCAGAATGCAACAGAGATGCTTCTCATGGTCAGCTTGACTCTTCAAGTAAATGAGAATGTCATTGATGAAGAAGATGACAAATTTATCAAAGTAAGGCTTGCAGACGTGATTCATGAGATCCATGAATGCGGCAGGTGCGTTAGTGAGCCCAAAAGGCATCACTAAGAACTCATAATGACCATAGCGAGTCCTAAACGCAGTCTTGTGTACATCTTCCTCTTTGACCTTCAATTGATGATAGCCTGACCTCAAATCAATCTTTGAGAAGTAATTTGCCCCTAGTAGCTGATCGAATAGATCGTCGATGCTGGGCAAAGGATACCTATTCTTGACAGTAACCTTATTAAGCTCACGGTAATCGATGCACAGACGCATCGACCCATCCTTCTTCTTGACAAATAGGATTGACGCTCCCCAAGGAGGTGAGCTAGGTCTAATAAAACCTTTGGCTAGCAATTCATCTAGCTACGTCCTCAATTCCTCCATCTCTGTTGGTGCCAATCTATAAGGTGCTCTTACAACAGGCGCTGCTCCAGCGATGATGTCGATTCTGAATTCTACTTGCCTATCTGGTGGTAAACCAGGTAGTTCTTCAGGAAATACTTCGGGGTATTCAGAAATGACTGGAATATCTTCAACCTTGGGCTTCTGCTCATCAATAGTCACTTGTGCCATATAAATGACACAACCCTTCTTCAGACACCTAGATGCCTTGAGCATAGACACTTTGGGACAACCCTCACTAAACCAGGTATCCGTACGACTTAATTAATGACTAATTACTGCTTAATTACTATGCTTACTTGAAATTACTGATGAACTGCTACTTGATTTCTGATACATGCATATTCCTGCATCATACTTTACATACCGTCACTACATTATTTACATGCTGAACCTTAGTGACAAACATGATGCACAAAAGCACAGTAGCACTATGAACGGATAACCTATTGAACATGCTGATAAAGCCAGTATCATGCAGATATTGCCTCTAAGGCCTGTATGAGCCAGAAATATTTCACTACACCTATAGTGAGTGTAGGGATATCAAGGGTTGTAGAACTGCGTCTCTAGGAATAAGATACAATGACAGGATGTGCCTAGGACATGCACTAAGCACAAAACTCAGCACTTTAATTAACAATTCAGCTTTTAGCTAACTAATAAAGTGCCAAAACATGAGAAAAAATATTACTAGACACTTTCCAAAGTGTCGGGAATAAGTTGTAAAAGGGTATTAACGACACTTAAAAGCTTTGCTAAGCACTTTAACGGATTACTATCCAACCGAACAACCGGACCTTACCCGGAACATGAAAATATTGCCATTGACATTATTTGTCTTTTTCTGAGCCAGTTAGGGTCCCTGGATACCCTAACACCCGCTTTAAAACACAACACACTACTAACCGGGTTAACTACTTAACTAACCTAACATATCTAACTAATAACTAATGATTAGTTACAATCCAACCAAGAAACCCCCCCCCCCTGGCCAATTTCGGTCACCATGTGACCAACCATTGTACCATCTTGATTATAATAATCCCTTATGTTCCATATCAAGAAGACACAAGGACTTGTGGGTAAAGAACTTGTTAATTGTCTATAAAAACATAAGGTTACACATATGATCATTCACATCTCATAACTTCACACATCACACTCTCTCTTGCTCTCTCAAGGCTTTGGCCGAACACCCCCTTGTCCACCCATCATATTTTCGGCTTCCATCTTCACATTCCAAGATCATTCAAGTGTCAAGGGTCACGTACAAGGAGTCTTGGTGCACTCGGAGCTTGAAGGACCTCATTCTCTTGCTTTTATCCACCCTATTTGCGCTTAGATTCTTCCCTAGCCTCGAGCTAGTGGTATGTTACTTAAATCCCCTTCTTGAACTATCTTAAAGTGGTTAAAACGATTGGTAACGGTTAAAAGTCATGAACATACAAAATGAAGCATTAAAGTTTACTAAGAATGCTTGAAATGATGGATAAAAGCTTACAAGTTGTGTAAACGTTGTAGTATTTGTTTTGTGTGGATATTTGGACCCGATCTATGTTGTGGTAGCTCGGATCATCATTTAACCCGGTTTGGTCATGATCATAGATCATGACATAAGGTTGTTTTGAAGGAAACAAGGGTTAAAGGGTGCAACTCTACCACACACGAACCATGAACTTGTGTAAAAGCGTTTCTACTCGCAAAATAGTGTTTAAAACTAGTAGATCTACGGATCTACAAGTGGTATTTTCAAAGAACCAAGAATCAAGGAAATCATGTTTTCTAAAAACGGATCTTACACTAATAAGTATGATTTTTAGAACACACAAGTGTGTAAACACTTGTGTAACGCAAAGTTTCGACAAAATAACAATTTTTGTAAAAGATGACGAGAAGTTGTGAAGACGGAATTTCTTTAAAAGCAAGGTTCCTACGAAACCGGACTAATTTATATTAAGATCCGCTAAAAGTAATGAGATTTACTTCGTATTTTTGAGTAAATCACAAGTTCATGAAATCTTTGCGATTTACATATATATTAACTAGTTTGTTGTGTTGGACGTTGTTTTGATTGAATAAGAAAATTGTTGAATTGATTTGTAAAAGAAAATGATACGCTTGAAAGCGTGGCCACCTCCAGTTACAGAGGAAACTCTGGCGAAATTTTTCCAAAAACCTAACACTTAGAATTATTTTCACTACAAGTGTTAGAAATACTTTTCGACATGTTTTCAAAATATAAGTTTCGCCACGATTTTATTTACAAAATATCGGAGGTGGGATTTTCACAAAATTAAACGTGATAAATATATATTTAGTAAATATATTTTTCACAACGCTACCTATTAATTATTTTGTGAAGTATGTAATATTATTTTTAGGGTAAAAATAATATTATCGAACGTTAACGAATCCAAAATAATACGAACGCTTTCACGGTAAATATATAAGTTACACCGGTAATTATTATTACCACTCGATCGTTAAAACGTAACTTACGCACTTTACGGAAATAATTATGAACGCGTATATTTGACAAAGTATTATTTTGGGAGAATTTTGTGAAGTAAAAATATAATATTTTTGAGAAAAATAATTATATTTGAAGTAAGAAATAAAAATATATTAAGTGAGACTTAATAATATATTTCGAACACACATGTATTAAATCCCCCATCCTTGGGAAGGAGAATGATTACCAAGTATGCACAGAATGTAAACACGAAATAGTTGTCTAACTATTTCCCAAAACCTAGACATTAAAGCTAAGGCACGGCCGTCCGTCTAATAGAGTTAGTACATGTAGGTCGTTGCACAGCTGCTTGACTTGGAGTATTACTTGGTAGAGACGCACCGCTGTGAGTTCATGTCCCCCTTTTCTCTTAACTGTTTTCAGTTTTCTAAACTACGGGGGTGAAATACATGTTACTTTGATTATGAATACTTTATACATGGTATGGTTAGCGTAAGGAGAGTTACTATTTAGATCATGTGAATGGGTAGGCGGAAACTTGAGGTCATTAATCCTCAGGGTAGGACCGAGGGGCAGGAGCGATAGATCTATTTGGGTGTAGCGAGCCCAGTCCCAGGCCCAGCATAACGGACCTCGGGATGACTTTGTACCCGGCGCATAAATCTGCTAGGTTTAAGCCTTCCTACTTGCATTTCACACATATCAATGGCCTTGCAAACCATTGGTGATCTCTTTTTCCTTATTTGCTACATACCAGGATTTTGATAAATACAAAGGTTTATTTACTCACTCACACATGAACTCGCTCAACATTATTGTTGATTTTTCAACTTACATGTATTTCAGGGAATTAAAGGATCTGGCACGGTATGGCACGTTTTCCCGCTGCACTAGTATGAGGTCATCCGGGTTTAGGGAATGTGACTCTTTCCTGGACAAGTCACAGTCCTTAAACCGTGTTTGTGTTATGTTGATGTTTGTGTTTGTTAAACAATGTTTATGTGTTAGGGTGTTCCCGCTGATACAATGTTATTGTACTTGGTTTTTAAAACTAAATTGAATGGATGATCTTGCATGGTTTTTATTCATATAGCTTTGTTATGGTTAAGCTATGGTATTAAGAAGTCACACCAAATTAACCACGCTTCCGCAAAGCCAGGGTGTGACAGCTTGGTATCAGAGCTCTGATCATAGCGAACTAGGATTCCTTCTCGAGTCTAGACTATGATCACTAGGGCTCTCACGAAAACATTTTTACTGCATACCACTTAAGTCCAGATCCAAAACGTTTTTACAAACAAATGTTGAGCACATTTTATTTATTTATTTTTAGGCTCAGTCTTGGAGGCTGAGGCTCGGTCTTGGAGATCGAGGCTCGATCTAGGAGATCGAGGTAGATGGCTAGTGAGACTAGGATTAGTAGGCTCAGTCTTGGAGGCTGAGGCTCGGTCTTGGAGATCGAGGCTCGATCTAAGAGATCAAGGTAGGTGGCTAGTGAGACTAGGGAGAGTAGGCTCAGTCTTGGAGGCTGAGGCTCGGTCTTGGAGGCCGAGGCTCGATCTAAGAGATCGAGGTAGAGGGCTAGTGAGACTAGGGAGAGTAGGCTCAGTCTTGGAGGCTGAGGCTCGGTCTTGGAGGCCGAGGCTCGATCTGAGAGGTCGAGGTAGATGATAGAGCAGTCTTAGAGACTGGGAGAATTTGGCTAGTGGGACTAGGAGTGTCAGTCTAGGAGACTGGAAGGCTAGTGGGACTAGGAGAATTATTTGATATTCTATTGTTAACTAACATGTTTATATGATTATATGATCGATTGTTATACGTATATGTGTTTGTGTTACAAACGTCATGCTTTCATCATGTACTAGAAAGATGGACACTACGAATCCCATGGCCATAGTATCAGACGACTTAGTTTCATCAAAGCACGAGGTGCACACGTCGGACGTTTTTCGCACGGACGAGGACGAATTTCAGCCCTTCGCGCTACCTGGCGAGGCTGATGAGCTCGCCGATGGCCCTCTTGTTGAGTACCTACCGTTAGTGGAGATCCCTGCTCCCATACCCTTAGCTGTTTACCCTGCCTACGATTTACTTCTTGACGCCGAGGCTGATGGCGATATTGATCTGTTTGACGATGGTCTACTAAAGGAGGACCCATTCAAGGGCGAGGCTCTATTGCTGCTGGTATTAGCCTACTGCTTGCGGACGCTCCTGCAGGGGAAACTCATGCCCATTCCCCTGTCCTAGACTCATTTGAGTTTCTGACATCCGCATTTTCGCATATACCGGGAGTGCAACACCATTCACACGACGCCGACCATGATACGGCATCATCAGCTGCACCGGTCCCCGCACACAGCTTTGAGTTTGATCACAATATTAAGGATGATCCTGTTCTTCCACCTGGTTTTGATCCAGACCATGACCTTGAGTTCATACACTTAAACCAGCCCTTGGAGGATCCTGTAACCCCCTGTGATGGTTGATCCAGCTGATTTTGAGATGGAGTTTGATGATCCGGAGCCAGCCGTGGCCCCTAAGCCAGGCGTTGCTCCTAACACCGCATTGGAGCATGACCCTGTTCATGCCGATGCACCTGCTGTTGCTCCTTGATTGATCATCTGCTTGGACGAGAGAAAATTTGGGGTAACTGTGCAAGACAATTTATTATTACGGGGGCCCACGTAATAACGACTTGTAGTGCACAGAAATCCTGGTGGACTCTGCGGGTCAAGCTAATGAAAACCAATGTAGCAGGAAATAACTCGAACACAAGTGACCAAGGCGATGAAGCCTCGAGTTCATTCTATTACAAGCATCAAACCAAATTGGCAAGCCTATGTGAAGGCTCAGAAATTTATTTCCCCACCCATACATTGAGTATGTTTACGTGTAAAATTGGGTGATTACATGATGGCTTATGGTGATATGTATCTCATAGACAATTGGAATGTTGTCTAACCCGCTTCATGCCATTTCGGCAGAAGAGAATGCCACCCAGGCGTGACACAAACACCAGTACGTTGCCAAGGATAGAAGCCGAGCTGCGAAAACGCAACTCACAGGCAATTACACGACATGAAGCTCTCCGCTTTAAGCACAGCGATGGCACTACTGGAAATAACCCCCCCCCCAAACTGACCGCACCTATAAGCAGTTCCTGAACTGCAAGCCTTTGAACTTCGACGAAACAGGAAGCGCCATTGCATTTGTTCGTTGTTCCGAAAAGATTGACTCCATTCTAAGAATGACTAATTGTTCGCCCCAACAGAGTGTTACCTTTACCTCGGGGTCACTTCTAGATGGCACACTCTCATGGTAGGATCTTCGGATTCAGACCCTTGGTACAGATGCTGCTTATGCACTGAGCTGGGACGAGCTCAAGGAAATGATTGAGAAGAAATACTGTTCTAGGGCTGGTATTTAGAAGCTTGAGGTGGAATTCTGGAAATTGGGTAATGGACGAACTAGAGATTCTTGAACATGTCCAGCGATCGCACGCCTTGTCTAGGGTCGTCCCCTACTAAGTCATTGGTGTTGTGTGATACAGTTGTGTACGTGTACGTGTATGTTTTACATTGTGGTCTCGATTGTGGCAATATTCTCATAACCTGTGATGTTTGATCTATTGTTTATATTCTATGACATGAGATGTTATGTGCTGATATTGTTGAATACATACGTACATTTTACCTGCTATGACCTAACCTACATGAAACATCTTTTAGAAGATGCCACCAAGACGCGAAATGCACATGCCCACCTCAGAGGCAGAACTTCAAAAGATAATTGCTGCAGCTATAGCACAGCACGAGGCCCTACGCTCCGAACCTAGCAGAGGCACCTCAGAAAATAACTGTTGTTCCTACTGGCACTTCCTCAATTACAAGCCTCCGAAGTTCGATGGCACTGGGGGTGCCATAGCTTTTGTAAAACGGATTGAAAGTATGGAACCCATCATTCGAATGAGTGGTTGTACGCCAAAAAAACAAGTCCCATACGTTTCTGAGTTATTTCAAGATGGAGCTCGATTATGGTGGAATCTTCAGGTTCGAATAATGGGCCTAGCTACAGCATACGCGTTGACTTGGGATGAGTTGAAAGGAATAATGCGTAAGAAGTATTGCGCCCAAACAGAAACCCAGAGGTTGGAAGGTGAATTCCAGAGCCTGATAATGGAAGGTCCGAAAATGTTGGAATTTATGCAAAGACTTCATGATTTGGCACGAGTCGTTCCGTACTTGGTAGAACCAGAACTGAGGAAATTAGGACATTTAATTTGGGAACTGGCACCTCAAGTCCTGAGCTTAATGACAGCATCTACGCCACCAACAACTATGGCTGCAAGTAAGATGGGCTTGGCACTCGTTACGGAAGTCATTAGACTAGAAAAACTTGCAAACCCTGACAAGGAGACTCACGTCGAGTCATCCAGAGGTAACAAACGGAAGTTCTCGAACTTCAAGTAAGGCACTAGTGGGGTTGTTAAGAAAGGAGAGTTAAGCGCGCCAGCTCAGGTTACAGCTGGTAGTAGAAAGAAAGGAAAGGGATATATGGGCACTCAGCCCAAGTGCAACACCTACCAGCGTCACCATTATGGCCGGTGTAGTTTGAAAGTGTGTGAAGCGTGTGGAAAACCTGGCCACTTGAAGGATTCTTGTTGGGCCACTGTTGGCCAGGGAGGCCAAGGAGGATTCGGAAACAGAAACACCAACCGGGGCGGGAATGGAAATCGCCCACAAGTGAACAATGGAGGTGATGGAAATCGAGTTAACAATGCGAATCAAGCGGGCGCTGTGAATCGTAACCAGAGGAACAATCAAGTTGGAAATGGTGGTGGAAATGGGCAAAGGCCCGGATGCTTCAACTGTGGTGATCTTGGGCATTACAAGAGGAACTGCCCGGAGTTAAACCAAGCCCGTGGAAGGGTTTTCAACATAGAAGCGAGGGAAGCGCGCCAGGATCCCAACGTTGTTACTGGTACGTTCCCTGTAAACCAACGCTATGCATCCGTTTTATTTGATACTGGCGCCGATTATAGCTTCGTATCATTAGAGTTTAAGAATATGCTTGGTTTAGCCGCTAGTAAATTAGATGTCCCGTACTCGATCGAATTGGCTAATGGAAAGTTAGTAGAAGCCAATGAAGTTATCAGAGGTTGTGTGATCGAATTGGGAGAGCGAGAGTTTGCTCTGGATCTACTACCAGTCCAGTTGGGAAGCTTCGACGTGGTGGTAGGAATGGATTGGTTATCAGGCAACAAGGCTGAAATAGTTTGTCATGAAAAGGTAGTTCGTATCCCAACCGAAGATGGTGATACAATTGTGGTTCACGGAGAGAGGCGTGATACGCCGTTAAGAATTATCAGCTGCCTCAAAGCGCGAAAGTGCTTACAGAAGGGATGTGCTTCCTTCCTGGCACACATTGTAGACAAGAAAGCTGCTGAGCCGAAAATCGAAGACATCCCTGTCATGAGGGAATATCCAGAAGTCTTCCCAGAGGACTTGCCTGGATTGCCACCCCAGAGGCAAGTGGAGTTCGCATCGATTTAGTTCCAGGCGCTGCGCCTGTGGCTAAGGCACCTTATAGACTTGCCCCGTCTGAGATGCAAGAAATGTCGACACAACTTCAAGAGTTGTTAGACAAGGGATTTATCCGACCAAGCTTCTCGCCTTGGGGAGCTCCAGTTTTGTTTGTCAAGAAGAAGGACGGTAGTTTTCGAATGTGCATTGACTACCGGGAGTTGAACAAGCTGACGATCAAGAATAGATACCCTCTGCCTAGAATTGATGATTTATTCGACCAACTGCAAGGTTCAAGCTTTTACTCTAAGATCGATCTTCGATTTGGATACCATCAATTAAGGATACAGGAGGAGAGTATCCCGAAAACAGCCTTCAGAACTCGTTATGGACACTACGAGTTCCTAGTTATGCCGTTTAGGTTAACAAACGCACCTGCAGTGTTCATGGATTTGATGAATCGAGTTTGCAAGCCGTACTTAGATAAGTTCGTGATTGTGTTCATCGATGATATCTTGATTTATTCAAAGATGAAGGCTGAGCACGAACAGCATTTAAGAGGCATTTTGGAATTGCTGAAGAAGGAACAGTTGTATGCCAAGTTCTCTAAGTGCGAGTTTTGGCTACGAGAAGTCCAGTTCCTTGGACACGTGCTGAATGGAGATGGAATCCACGTGGATCCAACCAAGATCGAAGCGATTAAGAATTGGGAAATGCCAAAGACGCCAACCGAGATTCGGCAATTCTTGGGTTTGGCTGGCTATTATCGAAGGTTCATTGAGAACTTTTCAAAGATCGCTCAACCATTAACGCTCCTCACGCAGAAAGATAAGAAGTTTGATTGGGGAATCAAACAGGTAGAAGCGTTCCAGATATTGAAGGATAAGCTCTGCAACGCGCCAATCTTAGCGCTACCGGAAGGTACAGATGATTTTGTGGTATACTGCGACGCTTCGCGTCAAGGATTGGGTTGCGTGTTGATGCAACGCCAAAAGGTTATTGCCTACGCGTCACGCCAGCTGAAGGTACATGAAAAGAACTATACCACGCATGACTTGGAACTAGGTGCAGTGGTTTTTGCTTTAAAGATCTGGAGACACTACCTTTATGGTACAAAGTGTACAATTTTCACAGATCACAAGAGCCTCCAGCACATATTCAACCAGAAGGAGTTGAATATGAGACAAAGACGATGGGTAGAGTTGTTAAATGACTACGACTGCGAGATTAAGTATCACCCAGGGAAGGCGAATGTGGTCGCCGATGCCCTAAGTCGAAAAGAGAGGATCAAGCCCATAAGGGTTAGGGCTTTGGAAATGATTATTCAGACCGATCTTTCCTTGCGCATTCGTGCCGCGCAGAAAGAAGCTCTCAAGGAAGGGAACCTTGAAGAAGAATATCTCCGTGGGATGGAGAAGTTATTGGTACCAAACAAGGAAGGAACGTTATGTTTTGAGAAAAGGATTTGGGTTCCTTTGTTTGGAGGTTTAAGGAATGTTATTTTCGACGAAGCTCACAAATCGCGGTACTCTATCCACCCTGGAGCAGATAAGATGTACCAGGACCTTAAGGATTATTATTGGTGGCCTAGGATGAAAGGCGATGTGGCGGTTTATGTGAGCAAGTGTTTAACATGCGCTAAGGTTAAAGAGGAATACCAGAAGCCTTCAGGACTTCTGCAACAATCGGAAATTCCCAAGTGGAAGTGGGAACAAATCTCCATGGATTTTGTTACGAAGCTGCCAAGAACGCCAAAAGGCCATGACACTATTTGGGTAATAATGGATCGATTAATGAAGTCAGCACACTTCTTACCTATCAGAGAGAAAGATAATACGAGCAAGTTGGCCGAAATTTACATGAGAGAGATTGTTACACGCCATGGAGTACCTCTCTCAATCATCTCTGATAGAGACGAAAGGTTCGTCTCAAGGATTTGGCAATCCTTCCAGGAAGCTTTTGGCTCGCAATTGAATATGAGCACCGCGTTTCACCCGCAGACCGACGGGCAAAGCGAACGGACGATACAGACCTTGGAAGACATGCTGAGAGCATGTGTGATGGATTTGGGCGGTAGCTGGGATAAGCATTTGCCTTTGGTTGAATTTTCATATAACAACAGCTACCACGCCAGTATTGGTGCCGCGCCATTCGAAGCTTTATATGGCCGCAAGTGCAGATCACCGCTTTGTTGGTCTGACACAGGTGATAGACAGTTGGTTGGTCCTGATGTGGTTCAGGAAACCACAGATAAGATCGCACAGATCCGAGATCGCATCAGTGCGGCTCGTGACCGGCAGAAAGCCTACGCGGATCGAAAAAGGAAGCCTCTGGAGTTTGAGGTAGGAGATATGGTTTTGTTGAAGGTATCACCCTGGAAGGGTGTGGCACGCTTCGGGAAGCGTGGGAAGTTGAATCCGCGGTATATTGGCCCGTTCAGAATTCTGGAAAGAATTGGGTCCGTAGCATACAAGTTGGATCTACCTGCCGAACTGAATGGAGTTCACGATACGTTCCATGTATCAAATTTGAGGAAGAGTCCAACGCAAGATACCGTTGTCATTCCTACCGACGAAATTCATGTTGACGACACGCTCCACTTCGTTGAAGAACCCGTTGAGGTTATGGATTGGAAAGTGAATAAGACCCGCCGGAGCAGTGTCAAGCTCGTCAAGGTTTGTTGGAATGCCAGACATGGTCCTGAATACACCTGGGAACGTGAGGACCGGATGAAAGAGAAATACCCCCACTTATTTCCCAAGAACCCTGCGACTAGAAGCAGAACTTAAAATTTCGGGACGAAATTTTTCTAACGGGGGGAGAATGTGACAACCCTCACTAAACCAGGTATCCGTACAACTTAATTAATGACTAATTACTACTTAATTACTGTGCTTACTTGAAATTACTGATGAACTGCTACTTGATTTTTTATACATGCATATTCCTGCATCATACTTCATACCGTCACTACATTATTTACATGCTGAACCTTAGTGACAAACATGATGCACAAAAGCACAGTAGCACTATGAACGGATAACCTATTGAACATGCTGATAAAGCCAGCATCAGGCAGATATTGCCTCTAAGGCCTGTATGAGCCAGAAATATTTCACTACACCCATAGTGAGTGTAGGGATATCAAGGGTTGTAGAACTGCGTCTCTAGGAATAAGATACAATGAGAGGATGTGCCTAGGACATGCACTAAGCACAAAACTCAGCACTTTAATTAACAATTCAGCTTTTAGCTAACTAATAAAGTGCCAAAACATGAGAAAAATATTACTAGACACTTTCCAAAGTGTCGGGAATAAGTTGTGTCACTAAAAAGGGTATTAACGACACTTAAAAGCTTTGCTAAGCACTTTAACGGATTACTATCCAACCGAACAACCGGACCTTACCCGGAACATGAAAATATTGCCATTGACATTATTTGTCTTTTTCTGAGCCAGTTAGGGTCCCTGGATACCCTAACACCCGCTTTAAAACACAACACACTACTAACCGGGTTAACTACTTAACTAACCTAACATATCTAACTAATAACTAATGATTAGTTACAATCCAACCAAGAACCCCCCCCCTGGCCGATTTCGGTCACCATGTGACCAACCATTGTACCATCTTGATTATAATAATCCCTTATGTTCCATATCAAGAAGACACAAGGACTTGTGGGTAAAGAACTTTTTAATTGTCTATAAAAACATAAGGTTACACATATGATCATTCACATCTCATAACTTCACACATCACACTCTCTCTTGCTCTCTCAAGGCTTCGGCCGAACACCCCCTTGTCCACCCATCATATTTTCGGCTTCCATCTTCACATTCCAAGATCATTCAAGTGTCAAGGGTCACGTACAAGGAGTCTTGGTGCACTCGGAGCTTGAAGGACCTCATTCTCTTGCTTTTATCCACCCTATTTGCGCTTAGATTCTTCCCTAGCCTCAAGCTAGTGGTATGTTACTTAAATCCCCTTCTTGAACTATCTTAAAGTGGTTAAAACGATTGGTAACAGTTAAAAGTCATGAACATACAATATGAAGCATTAAAGTTTACTAAGAATGCTTGAAATGATGGATAAAAGCTTACAAGTTGTGTAAACGTTGTAGTATTTGTTTTGTGTGGATATTTGGACCCGATCTATGTTGTGGTAGCTCGGATCATAATTTAACCCGGTTTGGTCATGATCATAGATCATGACATAAGGTTGTTTTGAAGGAAACAAGGGTTAAAGGGTGAAACTCTACCACACACGAACCATGAACTTGTGTAAAAGCGTTTCTACTCGCAAAATAGTGTTTAAAACTAGTAGATCTACGGATCTACAAGTGGTATTTTCAAAGAACCAAGAATCAAGGAAATCATGTTTTCTAAAAACGGATCTTACACTAATAAGTATGATTTTTAGAACACACAAGTGTGTAAACACTTGTGTAACGCAAAGTTTCGACAAAATAACAATTTTTGTAAAAGATGACGAGAAGTTGTGAAGACGGAATTTCTTTCAAAGCAAGGTTCCTACGAAACCGGACTAATTTATATTAAGATCCGCTAAAAATAATGAGATTTACTTCGTATTTTTGAGTAAATCACAAGTTCATGAAATCTTTGCGATTTACATATATATTAACTAGTTTGTTGTGTTGGACGTTGTTTTGATTGAATAAGAAAATTGTTGAATTGATTTGTAAAAGAAAATGATACGCTTGAAAGCGTGGCCACCTCCAGTTACAGAGGAAACTCTGGCGAAATTTTTTCAAAAACCTAACACTTAGAATTATTTTCACTACAAGTGTTAGAAATACTTTTCGACATGTTTTCAAAATATAAGTTTCGCCACGATTTTATTTACAAAATATCGGAGGTCGGATTTTCACAAAATTAAACGTGATAAATATATATTTAGTAAATATATTTTTCACAACGCTACCTATTAATTATTTTGTGAAGTATGTAATATTATTTTTAGGGTAAAAATAATATTATCGAATGTTAACGAATCCAAAATAATACGAACGCTTTCACGATAAATATATAAGTTACACCGGTAATTATTATTACCACTCGATCGTTAAAACGTAACTTACGCACTTTACGGAAATAATTATGAACGCGTATATTTGACAAAGTATTATTTTGGGAGAATTTTGTGAAGTAAAAATATAATATTTTTGAGAAAAATAATTATATTTGAAGTAAGAAATAAATATATATTAAGTGAGACTTAATAATATATTTCGAACACACATGTATTAAATCCTCCATCCTTGGGAAGGAGAATGATTACCAAGTATGCACAGAATGTAAACACGAAATAGTTGTCTAACTATTTCCCAAAACCTAGACACTAAAGCTAAGGCACGGCCGTCCGTCTAATAGAGTTAGTACATGTAGGTCGTTGCACAGCTGCTTGACTTGGAGTATTACTTGGTAGAGACGCACCGCTGTGAGTTCATGTCCCCCTTTTCTCTTAACTGTTTTCAGTTTTCTAAACTGCGGGGGTGAAATACATGTTACTTTGATTATGAATACTTTTTACATGGTATGGTTAGCGTAAGGAGAGTTACTATTTAGATCATGTGAATGGGTAGGCGGAAACTTGAGGTCATTAATCCTCAGGGTAGGACCGAGGGGCAGGAGCGATAGATCTATTTGGGTGTAGCGAGCCCAGTCCCAGGCCCAGCATAACGGACCTCTGGATGACTTTGTACCCGGCGCATAAATCTGCTAGGTTTGAGCCTTCCTACTTGCATTTCACACATATCAATGGCCTTGCAAACCATTGGTGATCTCTTTTTCCTTATTTGCTACATACCAGGATTTTGATAAATACAAAGGTTTATTTACTCACTCACACATGAACTCGCTCAACATTATTGTTGATTTTTCAACTTACATGTATTTCAGGGAATTAAAGGACCTGGCACGGTATGGCACGTTTTCCCGCTGCACTAGTACGAGGTCATCCGGGTTTAGGGAATGTGACTCTTTCCTGGACAAGTCACAGTCCTTAAACCGTGTTTGTGTTATGTTGATGTTTGTGTTTGTTGAACAATGTTTATGTGTTAGGGTGTTCCCGCTGATACAATGTTATTGTACTTGGTTTTTAAAACTAAATTGAATGGATGATCTTGCATGGTTTTTATTCATATAGCTTTGTTATGGTTAAGCTATGGTATTAAGAAGTCACACCAAATTAACCACGCTTCCGCAAAGCCAGGGTGTAACACACTTGCCCAGGTAATCCATACCGGGTATCTCCTTGAATGGTAAGTGACTCACCAGATGGAGTCTTGACCACTACTTGCTTCTTGTTGCAGACGATCTGGGCTTGGTTATTAGATAACCAATCCATGCCTAAAACTATGTCAAAACTGGCTAATTTCAAAGGAAGCAAGGATAATGGAAAAGAGTGGTTCCTAATGGATATGACACATCCATCTAATATAGTCGAGGATGTCTCTATGGTTCCATCGGCTAATTCAACTTCATACTTCACACTTAAGGTTTTAACAGGCAAGTTCAACAATTCACAAAACTTATTGTCTACAAAGGACTTATCTGCTCCAGAATCAAATAACACTCTTGCATAAACATCATTAATTAGGAAGGTACCTGTTATCACATTGTCGTTCTGAATAGCCTCCTGAGCGTTCATCTGGAAGACACTAGCATTGTCTTCTTCCCCTCCTCAGTCTTCTTCGCAAACTTTGGGCAATTGGACTTAATGTGCCCTTTTTCGTTGCAATTGTAGCATGTTGCATCTTTTATCTTCTTGCAGTCGAGAGTCTTATGCTCAGAAGATTTGCAAATCCCACATGCCTTTGGCTGAGATTGGGATTTTGACTCATATCTGCACTTCCCGAAGTGGTGTTTCTTGCAGACTTTACACTTGGGCTTATCACCCGTCTGTTGACCCTTCTTCTTAGATCCAGAACCCTTTTTATGGTCATTGTTTCCCTTATGCTTCTTATCTGACCGCCGTGAGTTGTCATCTCACGCTTCCTTTTCTCAGCATCAGTGTTCCTCAGCGATCTCTGCCTGGCCGCGTCCAGTGTGAGGGACAATGATATGCCAGCTGCAGATCTGAAAGTAGCTGGCCGAGAGGCCTTCACAAGCGCCTTAATTTCTGGGGCTAAACCCCCAATGAAATGAGTTATTCTTTTGGGTTCCGGGGTCACGAGATAAGGAACCAATCTTGACATTGTGTTGAAGCTCGTAAGGTAAGCTTGGCAGTCTAGGTTCTTCATAACCAACGATAAGAAATCAGACTCAATCTTTTCCACCTCATGTTAAGGGCAGTAGTTCTCCTTGATGAGAGTAACAAATTGATCCCATGTCATATTGTACAATGGAATCTTCCCGGTAGCTTGAATCAACGACCTCCACCAGGCTAGGGCCTTACCCTTGAAAGACTGAGATATAAACTTTACAATATCCCTTTCAGCACAACCGCTGATATCTACCACAGTGTCCATCTCATCCAACCACGTCATACAATCCACTGCCCCTTTTTCCCCCGTGAAATCCCGGGGTTTGCAAGAAACAAAGTATTTATAAGTGCAACCTTTAGCACGTGGTTCTTGGTTTAGCACAATTCTCTTAGATGGAACACTGTGCTGGTTTGAGGAATGTTGAACATCATCTTTCTTGGGCTTAGGTTGGATAGAGGGTGGTTTGCTGTGGGCTTCCGAATGAGTTTTAGGGATAGATTTAGAGGGCGGTGTGGACAGGGTTCTGCTCCGAGTCCTGCTAGATTCACTATACTGCCGCTCCATAGCTTTTGCAACAACATTATCTACTAATGCTTGCAGTTCTGCTCCGGTCACATGTATCTTAGTGTTTTCATGGTTTTCTACCGGATGACTGTTTACCTCTTCTGACCTAGTCATGTAGCTCTAATTGCTACATAAAAGAAATAATGGACAAGGTTTATTTAGAAGTTTTTACAGTATTTTATAATTTTATTAACCACGGTTTTAATAGCCATTTTGGTTAATTTGTTAATTATTTATATATTCAGGACCTTTATTACAATTCTTTATTATAATTTAATAATAATAGCACAAAAGCCTAGTCACACAGATAGATTTAATTTATAAACCATGATTTTTTTACAGAATCGAGGTATTAAGGTTTGAATCAAAATTCATCACCTTTTCTAGACAGGGAGTTGTAGGCTACTACTGTCTTTAATCTCAAGGGACATTAATTATAGTCCGAAGGTTTTACCGTTAAGATTCTTTTAATAATTAACGCAGAACAATCCTAAATTGAGATGTTAATATGGATCTGAATCTAATTGTGGAACTATCATCTTGGCCCTGTCTTTAAGGTGACACATGGCTAGGTCTTGTCCCTTTTTAGATTTTGCCATTTTATTATAATGGTAGATCTTATTTAAAGGAATGTTTATTTTCATTTACTTTATGGTTTTTTTTTTTTGTTTATGCATATAATTAGCAATAAATATGAAAATTAAAATTAAACCATTCCATTACAAATTCAAACAGTACGAATTTTGCCCTAAACGGGACTTCTACTGAAATAACATGCCCACGCAGGGGCCAAACAACAAACATACCCACGCAAGGGTCAACAGAAAGACATGCCCACGCAGGGGCAGAATACAAAAAGATAAGCCCACGCAGGGGCTGAGTACAGAAACAAAAGTCCACGCAGGGACTTGATTACAACATAAATAAATAAATAAACAAGGATCTTCAATAATCCCTTCTCTTGGACTTCCCCTTGATCAGGTCTGATAACCCCTTGAAGAAGCCTCGGTTCTTTCTGCGTTCTGCTTGAATATCCCGCTCACATCGGTCCAATCTATCAAGAACCTCTTGTTGGCGTTCCGGCGGGATCAGCTGCGGCGGCTGCTGATGCAGAGCATGAGGAGGTGGCAGGTGCTGGTACACATAAGGTGGGTACCCAGCAGTCCAAGGACCACCATAGGGCCCTTCAGGATGAAGAGCGTTGTAGTCCCACGCTGCCTGATAAGGATCAACATCCGCATAGTTGTAGTTGGTGTGGGCCGGCTGCTCAAATGGATTATACGCCGCTGAACCGGCTTATGCAGGGATTGGGTTACCAAAACCCAATGGCGGCGCTACAGGCGCAGAGTCTACCTCCGAGACGGGGTTTGATGGTCCTCCCATCTGCGGTTCTTCTTGGAGTGGCGGGTAATGGCTGCCACTTGATGGTTGAAGAGTGCTGATGCGGACTCCTCCTCGCACGGTCATCCGTGCGTTTGATCTTCTCCGCCTCGGTGGCTCCGGAGGCGGTTGCTCAACAGGTGGTAATGGTGGCGGAGTGAGTGCCACGAAACGATAATCCTCGGAGGGATCCTCTTGCTGCTGCTGCTGGTGGTGGGGCGAGGAGTGGTACGAAGGCGTGAAATACCATTCGTACAGGGCGAATCTCTCCTGATAACTGTCAGGACCACAGTAAGGTGATCCATAAAAGGAAGACCCATCAGAGATTTTGATGGGGTGGTTTGGGGTCCCGGTTGCAGGCTCGACGGCGTCCGTATCCTCATCCATATCCATGGCGTGATCGCCAGAGAAATGGTCCTCTGGTCCCAATGGGTTAAAACCCATGGGTTCTTGAATGTAGTTAGCCGGGTTGAACCGGCTTTGAAAAACAGGAGTGGGGTCATTGAATGAATGGTGCGAATTCGATCGCTGAAGAGCTATGAATGAAGGTTGGGGGTTGTTGGGCTCATTTTCGGACTGAGGCCCAAAGGAGTGGAGGTAGGATGGTGAGGAGCTTAGGGAGAGGGATCGCCTCCCTGGTTCAATGTAAGTCCTCCAAGGCTCTTGGGGACTAGTGCTCATAGTGATTGATGGCGTGCGCCGGTGGGAAGGTCCGGCCTCGTGATCATGGCCCGTCACTGGGGCCTTGCCTCTTCCTCTTCTGAATCGTGGCGGCATTGTTAAACCTGTCAACATAAACAAAGATAACAACAAGAATATATATAAAATGAAAGACAAAAATAAAACAAAACAGAATTTGTCATATGTTATTTGTCTAGACTCGAGGATCGAGGAATGTGCAATTTGTGTAACTGAGATTAAACACAAAAGGCTAGTGTTTAATTCACTCAGTGTTGGCTCTAATACCAACCTGTCACACCCCGATATTTCCACGTATTACCGGTGGGCCCGGTGGGGAGTATCGTGACGTAGTTGATATCATCATAGTCAAACAACACAAATTTAAATGCACAGCGGAAGCAAAAGATAGATTTATTTCAACTGAATAAATTGTAATATTAAGTATCACAAAGTAGTTGAAACAGATCCACAGGCGGATCGAAGAAAAGAAAACATAATTCAACAGACTTAAATGCATCCAAGCTTGCGAGACTCTTATTGATGCTAAGGAGAGGCCAACCTATTACGAGTAGTACCTGCACTTAGCCTTTTTGGGAAAATACGTCAGTTTACACTGGTAAATACAATTTAACTGACTCATTTTAAAAAGGTTTAGAAAATTGATTTGAATGCACAAGGCACAAAAACATTTTTATAACTTGGGATATTTATTTATATATAAACTTGTAAAAGAATTACATGTTTGTTATGCGTTCAGTTGCCCGATTCATGCCGGGTTAAAGATTAATAGACACACCACATGGTATAGTCCCGCGGCGAGTTATTCTCGTAACCGGCGGTTATACCTTATTAATTATAAATGCACTGACGGGTGTACGCCTACACCCATGTGCTAAGGTCGTGGCCATTCTATGAATGATGCCAAGGATATCCGGGACATGGTCATTAACCCCCCGAAGGCGTTAAGCAAACAAAACCAAATTTTTAAACGGGTCATCTCGATAATATTTAACCACCAAACGATTAAAGTCGAATGCCCGACGAAACGGTATTTTATATACTGTACCCCAAGCCCGTATAAGGGAAACTAAGTTAAAAGTATTTACCTTTGCAAGTAATAATCACAATAAGCAAGTGCACGTAGCTTTTACCGGGTCTCCTATTCTAGAACGAAGGTTTATAATAACCTATTAGATTCCTAACGGGTCTTTAATTTAGCCTAAGCTTAGACCGGTTAGTTTTAATGAAAGATACGGTTCAACGCATGATTAAGCGAAGACCGGAATAGAATGTGATTTAGACCCGACAAGTTTGGAGACTTGTATAATATGGGTAAACTAAACACATTCTGGATTTTGAGACAAAAATGATAAGGTTTGACCCGTTTTGGTCCATTTTTGCAAACTAATTACATAAACCGAACCGAACGCGAATAACGCGTAGCGGGTAACCATAAGAGTCATATGCATGTTTCCTAAGTTAAAGGTTATAAAAGAGTTTAAATATTAATATGAGTTACAGGTCTGATATAATCAGTAAAAATACTTAGTTTAATAAGTTATATTAGTAGGGTATCATATATATGTGAAATTTATTAATTATAACCATACTATGCACCGTAGGGGCATTTTGGTAATTTCACATAAACCTAAAAGGTCAAAACTGGAAATCTGAGTTTAAAACTTTTGCTTACTGTTAAAATATAAAAATTTACTGAAAATATCAGTAGGCATCAAACCTTATAAGTTTAAAATAGTTTTAATACATACTATGCGTTAAAAACGCTTAAAAAGGCGATTTGGAGCCATTTCCGGGTTTTTAAAGGAAAGTTGATATTTTTATTATTCCAGAAGGCTCAAAACATTTTATTTATAATAATAGATCAGTAGAAAAAGGTTTGGTATCAAAAGGATTTGTAAAACTCATTTTATAGCCCAAAAGGGCAAAATCGACAATAACCGAATTAAGCTTAGAACCCTATCTTATGCTCAGCTTAAAAATAAATAAAAATCTTCAAAAATCCCAAAATATTATTTTATATCAGTAAGTAAAAAGTTTGATATTAAAAATTGGGTTTAGATATGTTATATGCTAATTATGCCATTTAATTACTAAAAAGCTTCTTATTTACGCTAATGAGCATAACTCCTAATCTAGAACTCAAACTGATGTCAAATTTTAGGGACAAGTCTATAAATCAGTAATGAAGGTTTCTACTCTTTTACTTTTTCAAAAATCACATTTTAAGGTGAAAAGGGCATAATAGTCAACCTTTAAGCAATTAACGGAAACATGCATATGAATCGGATATCTGATGAACCAAGTTGTATAATCACAGAGGGTTATACTTATATGAAACCTGGTCCTAATAAGGCTATAAGGCATTTCTAAACTATGCTTAAACGGTTCAGAACTGAAAGTCAAAGCAGAAGTCAAACTATGCGACTTTCGGTCCCGAACCGAACCTAAACTGAAAATTGTCGGGGTGAACATGTTTAGAATGTTCTTACATTAATTACCAAGTTATTTTAATGATAAAACAGGTTGCATGGCTTCTACATTGCTAATTATGCCTTAATTTGAAAATAAGCTTTCTGTTGACTTTTTGGGATTAACTTTGACCCGACAATTGACCTAATTAGAGTGGGAATCAGAGGGTATCCTCTTAAGGGTTTATTACCCACATAATTACCAACTCGTAGGTATTTTTAATTTGAGATTTGACTGGACAAATTATGTGTAATCTCGAAGTCAAACCTTAATTACGACGGTTTGACTTTAAGCTAATTAACTAAGCTAAACTGAATTAGGAAGGGTTAAGGACACTTACAATAGTCCTAAATACGACTAGAGACTTGTGGGAAGAGTGCTTGAGCTCCAAAATAATCCAGAAGTGGGTTTGTGAAGTTTTGCAAATGAATGTGTGAAGTGTTGCAACAAGAAGGGAGATTATATAGCAAAATTGGTGCCATTAGATCATGCCATGCAAGTCTACAAGTGTTACAAGATGGTCCCAACTGTCCCTAGTGCATGAAATACCAGTGGGGGAGTCCCTGGTATAAGAAATCAAGCCTTTAAGTCGGTTAACAGACCTGAACTGGCAGCTGCCAGGATTTTCTGTCGCTGGCATGCCCATGCGGGCCGCGTAGCCCCATAGGGCCATCTTACGCGGGCCGCCTTCAGAACCAGCCAAACAAGTTTCATTTATTTGTAATTCAGCCCCTGGTCCTTTTAAACGTGGTTTTAAGTTTTGTTCTTGCATTTTTGGCCCTCTAACCTTACTTTTAAGGGCTCCATGATATATTTAAACATTGGTAAGTCCTTGCTTAACTTTGTGATCACCTCAAAAGTCATAAATTTCAACGTTGATGCTTTTAACCCTTCGTATACGAATATTGTCATAACTTTCTCATACTTTATCGAAATCTTGTGAAATTTTTATCACGCATTCTAGTGAGCATAATTTATCGTTACAAAGCTTCGGGTTTGCTAAAGGTCACTCAGAGGTATATTTCTAACATGTTGACGCATTTAACCCCTGTAGTTTGTAATCTCTCACTTTCTTTCACATTTAGCTTCGTATGATCCATGATTTATTCGTTTAAGGGTATAAACATCGTGTAGGGCTATTGTGGAGTATATTTATCCATTGTTGACACTTTGAACCCTTTTATTCACAACTTTCCATGTTTGTCAACTTTAGTCCTTCATAAGTGATCTTTTACACGTTTAAGACTTATGACACGTGTCGATACATTATTAGACATAAATTTACGAGGTGGTACATAACCGTTGAATGCTTAAATTGCTGAAGAACACGATGTATAGCAAATGGCTTCAGGCGAAGCTGAGGTTGAATCTGAGATTCTTGATTCAGACTCTAGTGAAGAAGAATCCGGCTCTGACAGTGAAGTGGAAGTGATTACGTCTGAGAAGGCTGAGGAAATCGTGAGACAACCAGATCTGATAACAACTAAGAACTTAGCGGCCCTACTTATAACTTTGCAGGGTGGTGATGGAAACCCTCCATCCGTTCCTACCTCTGAAATTCAAATTGAAGCGGAAGCTACCTCTGAAGTTCAAGTTAAAGCTGAAAATGTTACACATGATGTTGAACAAGCATCCAATAAGAAACAAAGAACCAAAATAGCTCCTAATATTCATTCTATAGGCCCAAGCTCAGAACCAGATCCTACTATGCCAAATGATCCACAAGTCACTGCTCCTACTCAAGAAACAAGAACACAAGATCTCGATTTTGATTTTAATTTCGATTTTGATTTCGATTTTGATTTTCCTGAAACAACTCACTTGCAACCAGAAAGCTTAAGCGGCGTTAGGTTCGATGTTAGAAGTTCCAGTGGTGCCGGTTTCTCTAAGCATGACGAAGCAGCCATGTGCTTTGCTGCCAACAAGATGAAATTTATTGAAGAAGGAGATAGTGATGATGATACGGTTGTTAATGTAGTGAAGTTGCAAAGAAGAGTGATTGTGTTAGAACAAGAAGCTGCCCTGAAAGAAGCTCAGATCTCATCTTTGCAAGCTCAAATATCAAGCAAAGATCAGAGTATCGAACAACTTCAATGTGATGTGGGTATGCTGATATCTGTTGTGTATGATTTGAAAGCTAAGCTGGAAAAGAAGTTAAAAAACATAATCAAGAATCGTTTGTTTGCTAATCCGACTCCGTTGCAAGGTGGTCCTCCAAAATGATTCAACAACTAATCAAGTAAACCTAGGGGGAGATTGTTAGGCCCTATAGGTTTATGGATTAGTAGGATTATTGCTAAATGGACCAAGCTTCTAGAAGATGGGGTATTAGAGTTGGCCTAGGTGATAATGATCCAAGGGTTTGGGGGGAAATGCTCCATAAACCCCTTACTATAAATAGTAAATGATGGTTAGGAGAATGGGGTTGGTTGATTATTTTAGAAACTTGTATTAGAAAAACACTTTGTATGCAAGTTTAAGCATTCAATTCAACAATCTTTCTTCTTGTTCTTGATTTCTTGAATATCATCAAGCTTAGATTCCGCCTATCCTTGGTGATTGTTTGCTATCGTTGTTTGATCCATTTTTCGGGACTTACACTATCTTCATAGTTAGATTCTTGTAGGATGTTTAAAGCGCTAATTTAAAGTCCTTGATTGGATTTAATGAAGTACTTTAAAGCGTATGGAACGAGTTGATGATTATGTGTTTATGTGATTAGTAGTGATTTAGATAACGAAACGAGTGTAATACCATATGAATATGGTGGATACGCCGCAAGTACTTCCAATATATAAGTGTTCTAATTGTATTACCCAAGTAACCTTATCCAAATCACTTTAGGATTTTTGTGTTTAGTTGATTCAAATGTTCAATATCCAAATCCTTGTAGAATCTTTCTATTTTTAATATGTTAGATTCTTAGAAGGATATCTAAAGTACTATTATAAATCCTTGATTGGATTTCTAATAATACTCCCACAAGTTGTTGACCGAATTCAATGTTGTAACAAAACAAAGTACAAGAGAACAAAGAATAAGTACAATTTTCAATGGCATAAAAATTACCTAGTAATAATCATATTTCCATATACAAAATTCTTTTGTCACAAGTTTCATAATCAAGATAATGTATTGCAATACTAAACACTTTTTGCAAATTATTGATTTAAATAATTCCTTTTTTAAGTGACAACTCATGTATTTGACAAAGTATTGCAATATCAAACTTTTTGCCATTAATTTGGCTAACAAAACCTATGTACTCACCAGCTTTTTATACTTACTTTATTTTCACATATGTTTCAGGTTTTTAATATTCAAGCATGCTACACATAGGATCACATCCGGGCTTTAGACTTCTTTAAACAAAAGATAATTACATGTATTCTTTGTATTGTAAAACAATGTTAACAAAATGAAACAATTTAGTACCATGTGTTGTGAGAAATTTGTAACGTGACTCCCCGATGTTTCCTACACGCGTGTTGTCGTATTACGCGATTAGGGTGTTACATTGGGGTTATTGAAACGATATGTTGTTGACCATCAAATTGCTACTCCTTACCATCGACAAACAAACAGTCAAGTGGATGTGTCAAATAGGAAAATCAAAGAGATTTATCAAAAGACCATGAGGATGGACCGTAAGGATTGGTCAACAAAGCTGAACGATGCCTTGTCGGTCTACCGAGCGAAGCATAAAACACCTATTGGCACTATGACGTGTTGTCGTAGCCACACGCAAATTTAATCCAAAAACAACTAATAGATAGTGGTAAATGGGTATCGAACTCAGGGAGTATGTGGAATGTATGTTCACGATGTAGCTTTAACAATAAACCAAATGTTGGTGCATTTATGTCTATCGCCTCCGTCAATGAGAACCGTAGCTGAAACTGAAGAATACTTGAGCTTATAGTGTTAGATTTAATAGAATGGCAAGGTGGAATTTATGTAATTAATGAGAAATCTCATTAAGCCCCATGGCCTATAAATAGGAAGCTTAAGTGTTTAGTTTAGAACTTTTGCCATTTGCTACATTTGAGGAGATAGGAGCTAGAGAGAGAAGCCAGAGAGAGAGAGGCAAAAGGTGATTCGTGGTGCTTTGTACGATTTCATACATTTCTATAGAATCACAGATTGAGTACGTCTCGTGTGTTCGGTCACGTTCGTGTACGGATTCCGCACGTCACATGTTCGGTTCACAATCGTTACGGAGTCAAAACCGGTCCTAATAAGTGGTATCAGAGCTGTCATGGCTGAAGAATTTTACAACACGTTCTACAACGCGTTTACATCCGAATCGTCCGAAACATCAATTGTCACACCGAAATCAATAACAAAAACGATCAATGATAACATAAAACATGAAAATTTCTATGGAACTTATTCGAAACCACCGAAGCTTGAGAAGATAGAGGATTACACTTGGTGGAAAGAAAGATTCCTAAACTAGGCCAAAGCATATGCTCACGAGAGTTGGTTCTGCTTCGAATTTGGATACAGTTGACCGATCATTGACAAGAAAGAAGAGATCCCTCTCAAAGATTTTTCAGATGAAGACAATCGGAAATTCTCATATGAGCAGAAGATGATCGCTTTGATTCAACAATCTATCCAAGATGATATATTTTATTTGTTAAATCATGATGGGTCATCAAAATCGGTTTGGGAAGCGTTAAGGGTTAAAGCCGAAGGTGGCAAACAAATTAAAAAGAACAAAATTGCTTTACTAAAAAAGGAATTTTATTTGTTTGATAGCTTAAAAGGAGAGTCAGTGAGACAAATGATTGAACGTTTTTGTCATTTAAAAATTGAACTCGAAAGGTTTGAGATTGAGAAAACGAGAGAGGAAATAATTGATAAAATCATAGAAGCGTTACCACGAGTCGATCGGTGGCAAACGTTTGTGTTTATCTTGAAAAATGATCCATTATATGATACAATTTCTCTTGATGCTTTGATAGAAAAAATTGAAAGTCATGATCTTGAGCTACAAAAGCAAAGCAAGATGAGCGGTTCTTCGCATCAACAGAATGTCGGTCTTTACTACAAGGGCAATGCACCTTCGGTGAAAGTTGGTGAATCACCAAAGACTGGATTCAGTGTTGAAAAGACGAAAGAACCATAGAAAAGCTCATCAAGCTACAATCCAGGATATCATTCGTCTTCTTCAAAAGCAAGCCCTGAAGAATCTGAAGAAGTTCTCTGCAACATCGCTCTGAAATTAAAGAATTCTCCGGCTATGAGCATCAATGCAGCTAAGCAGCAAATGAGTTTCCTTGCATCTGTTCTGGAATCATATGAAGGTCTAGTAGCTGGTAAAATTGGAAATTCTGAATTGGCAAAAGAAGACTACGACCAGATCGACCCAGCAGAAATGGAACTCATTGATATACGCTGGTGTTTAGCAAGTTGCATCCGAAGAGCTCAGAGGTATATGGAGATTACTGGGAAGCAGTCAATAGGTGGTCCGTCAACAAAGCTGGGATTCGACAAATCCAAAGTGACCTGCTTCAGATGTAAGCAAAAAGGTCATTTCAAAAGAGAATGCAAAAACTCTAAAGTTGACGAAACTGAGAAACCTTTCAACGATGATTATTATCGAAAGGCGATTTACCACCATAGCAAAGAAGAGCCGAAAATGATCGAAAATAATCCCAAAGAAAAGTCAAGAGCATGTGCAGTAATCCATGATGACGAAGGGTTTGATTGGACTGAGATTCTTCCAGCAGAAGATCGTGTTGAAACAGCTCATGGCAGAACTATATCAAAGAACAAACATCATGTTTTTGTTGCTGAAATCAAAGAAAGAACTCGAGAAGAAATTCCTAGTGAGAAAACTGAAAGAGAGAGATTCTTTGCAGGATGCAGGATTGAGAAAATGCAAGAAGAATATGAAGATGCAAAGTACTATGGAAGATACGACAAGAAGAGAGATTGCTATGTCAACAAAAATGGTGATCCTTTCGTTCACAGAAAAGAAGTGGTTTTTGATGATGTTCTTGTAGTAATTCCTCTGTCCGGCGAATACTATTCAAATATTGCGAAAGATAAAACAGGTTATTTGAAAAAGCTGGACAAGATAATTCGTGACGTGATGACCGCGAGTTTGAAAAAGAGGGATGAAGAGAGAATGAAAAAGAATGTTGAAGAATTAGTCGATGATTTGAAAAAAGTTGTTGAGGAAGTGAAAGTTGAAGCTGTGAAAGTTGAAGATGAAAAGATAGAAGAAGAGAAGGTGATAAAAGAAGTTGTTGAAGAAAAAGTTGTTACTGAAAAACAGCATGATGGTCAAGAAGAGATGACGAAGAAAGAAGAAGAAGAGGTAAAGAATGGGAGTTTAGTTGCTGGTGATGATGGTGATGAAGTTGTTGGTGAAGAAGAAAAGAAGAAAGATGATGATCAGACTGAAACAGCAAACAACACCGAAGTGCCAATCACTGAGGTAAAATCTGATTCTGAAGTCTTAATCGAAACTGTTGAACAGTGCAAGAAATGCATGGAAACGTGCAGTGCTTGTACTGAAAAAGACGAAAAATTCAGAACAAGAGATCTTGAATTCAATAAAATTGAAGAAGTTTTTAAAAATAAATGCAAAGAAATGTTAGAAAACGAAAAGGTTTTAAAAGAAAATGATGAAAAACTTTCGGAAAAATGTAAAAAGTTAGAAAAAGAAAATGAAGTTTTGAAAGAAAATGTTTTGAAAAAGACTTAAAATGTGATAAAAAAGAGAATGCCTTTCAAGAGATGAAAAAGGAATATGATTCAATAAAGTTGGCCTATCACATTACTAAAAAGTCATATGAAGATGTGAAGAGTCAAATGAAACTTGTTCAATCCAGATTAAAATACTGTTCTGAAACAACTGATACGCTTAAGCGACAGTATTCAATAAAGCAACAAGTTGTCAATTCTTACATTGAGGATGTTGCTAAGATAAAGCGTCAAATAGCTGATTTAGAACAGGATAACAACAAGTTACATAGTTATCATGCGTCATCATATGTGCTTGAAAGAATTTTCAACATAAAACCGGGTGATGATGATTCTGAGAAAAACAAAAAGGGCATTGGTTCTGAGTATCATCAAGTTCCTCCACCGGAAAAGTTTGCATTTTATGATGATGAAAAGGTCGAAAAAGCTTTCAACATGGTAGATCAATTGCCAGATAACATTGACGTAACCTATTCCAAATCTGATGATTCTAGTGATTCAGAGGTGGTAGGTAAGGTCGTTGAAAGTGTGTTGAAAGAAGAGTCGGTTGATACAGGTAAACTTGAATCACATGATGAAAATGAAGGTAGTTTTCATGAAGAATATCTGAAAAACTCAAAATCCGAGAAAAATTTGAATAATGAATCAAAAGGATTGGTTTATACCATGATTGGATCAGACAAATTATTCTTAGATATTGTATTCCCGATTCAGAATGTGATTTCAGACAAAATTGACAAAGTTTTCAAAATGGTTGAGATTGAAAAAACTGAAATTCCAAAGTTTGCTGGAAAAGATCATAAAACTTTTTATAACAAACATGGTTACAAAAAGAAAAACATGAAGGCTGGGTTGGGTTATAAAAAGAAACAGAATTGGAAGAAAAATGAAACGCCAAATTATCAGGCAAAGATGGATTTTGTTCATGGGACAAGTTCAGAAGAAGAGAGAGAACTCAAATTTAGACGACAGTCTAATGAAGAGTTCTATGCTCATAAGAAAAAGAAACAACCACAGGTCAAAGATGTCTCAAAAAGAACATGCTTTAAATGTGATCAAACAGGACATCTTGCACGCAAGTGTCCAAATCTGAAACCTGTTGGTGTTGAGGCAAAAAAGAAGTCTGTTTATGTTCAAAAACAGAAATCTGATGTTGTGAATCAGAAGTCAACCAAGTTTGATTGAAAGCAAACTTGGAAGCCTAAAATGTCAAAGGCTGACTCACAACAAACATGGAAACCAGTGACACCCAGATTTAGAACAACACAAAGTTGGAAAACAACTGTTGATGCAACAAAACCAAACCAGTTTTGGAAACCAAAAGTTGTTGTTCAGAATCAAAATATTCAAAAAGAGTCACATTTTTACAAACGAGGTACTCCTAAAGGTCAAACATGGAGTGTTAAGAAACAAGTGACTTCGGTAGACGATGCTAAAGTTGAAAAAGTCTTTGTACAAAACGACAAAGATTTTCCGAAGTTGAATGAAGCATATTGTGTTGAAATGCCTAAGGTCAAACAGACCTGGGCTAAATTGTTCAAGTAATTAAATACTTTGAATGTGCAGGTGCTTCCGAAGAAAACTGAATGTCAACCAAAGGAGAATCGAAGCAGCCTGGCACGCGAGGAGGAAGCTGCTGATCCCTGCGATGATTAAACAGGGAGTTTGCTTGTTTTCTGTACATAAATAAACAATATTTCAAAAAAAAACCCTAAAAATTGAAAATTTAAAAACCAAAAATATGTTTTTATTTTGTCAAAATTTAGAAAAATCAAAAATATGTTTTGTTTTTAAATCTGTCAAAAATCAAAAATTCAAAAAATATGTTAATTGAATATGCCGAAACCCTCACGGCGGAACAAACATGATTACTTTCATAAGATTGAAAAACGGTTTTCAAACTGTAAAATATCAATGTGTTGTAAATCATGCGGGTACATTACATTTTCTACAAATCAGTGCATGAGAAGCAGAAAATGGATGGCGAGACTAAGATATCAGTATCGGTTTGTCAAATTTTCTTTAAATGGTTTTGAATTTTAGGGGGAGTAAGAAATTTTCAGAAAATCCAAAAACATTAGAAAATTTGAAAAATCCAAAAACATGATAAAAACCTACTGACAAAAACATTAATAAAATTCGAAAAAGAGTTTTTGTGTAAAAAGAGGAAATGATAGTACGTCAGTAGACAATCACAGTACGCTAAAGAATTGGAAAGTTAAAATGTGATAAACGGTCTCACTGATGATATGCCAGTAGATTTTTACACGCTTAGTAGATTGTTTTTCGAGATATAAACTTAAATATCAATACTTTACTTATTTCGTGGGGAACATCTCTTGGATGTATGGGTAACCCCCGAAATCTTGTTTGAAGAGCTTTCTATTTCTGACATACTAGGTCTTTGTACGTGATGATATCTGGGGTATTATACCAGGACTTCTGATTTTGCGGGAGCAATAGCCTAGTCCTCGTATAATACTCTGCACTGCTTTAATCATAAAGCCCACCCTCAGCATAAAAAATGATGAAACATTGAAAAATGCTAATCATGTGCTGTTGAAGAAAAGATCCCCAAACGGGACACACCTAAAGTCGAGCCATCATCTCTTTGTCTATACGGAAGTTCTAACCTGAGCTCTCATGGCCTCGCATTACCCGTTCATAGATATCATTAGTGTACATTCACCTGTAAGACTGAATATAGGAGTCTGGATACGGGAGTATATTCTGAGGTGGGACATGCGAATAAGTTTAAGTTCTTAAAATACTAATCTCGTATCTTGAATCAATTGAAGTTTGTGTGAAAATTTAAGTAGATCAATACACTGACAATCTAAGTTAATCGTTTAGAACTTAAAGTCTTTAAAGCTCAATGGTACTAGTGATTTGTCATAAACTGACATGATCCTCTGACACGAACTCAAACAAAAATATGGTCTGTAAATATGTTTGTAAATATTTCTTTACCGCTTTATGTTTCAGAAAAATACAAAAAGATTTTGATTCCGATTTATTTTCGACAACCGATGTCTGAGAGCTGAGTTTCAAAATCTAAGTATGCTAATTGTGTTTCTGAAAATAAACAAGTTCATTAATTTGAAACTTGATGTTTTAAAATCAAAAATCAAAAACAGTTAGTGATATCTTCAAGGTCATTAATTTGGACTTGGATGTTTAATCGTGAAGGATTTGGATGCTTATACTGTTAAAATCTGTAAAAGAGTCAGTTTTCGATTTTTGATGCTTAAATACTGCCAAATCAATAAAGATTGTTGATAGGGGGAGTGATTTAGAAAGTTTAAAAGAGCCAGATTACGATTTCTGGACAATTTCAAAATGTTTGTACTTATAAACGTTTGAGTGTTGCAGATATTGTACCAGACTACGATCCCGACAACCGAGTCTAAAGGGGAGTCTGAAGACGAGCTCAACGCAAGAGGAAGCGTGCATTCAAGGTGCCAGGAATCTATCCTCAAGGAGCTTGTAATCGGAAAGCCAGGTGTAGATCCCAAAAGCACAGAAGCTTGACGAAAGGGGGAGCCTGAAGAGTCTCCTGAAAGAGGGAGCTGAAGCTGAAGACAGATCCACGGGCATTTTCACAAAATTTGGGCATGGTGCCTCTATAATGTAAAGGTTCCCAAAAGTTCACAAATTTAACATCAATCCTACATCTACAACCATAACAATCTTCCAATTAACAATTTCTATGGCATAAACTAAGAACAAGCAAGTGTGTGTGAAACCAATAATAACAATAACCTTCAACTTCACAATGCATAATCAAAAGTAAAGTAAAAACATCACATACATTGGATTGAAGATGCAATAACTCAACAAAATCAAAAGCTTCAAAAACCCCCAAAAATTTGACACCTAGGGTTTCGAATTCGGCTAAGAAGACAGGGTTTTCTTCCAAATTTCTCCTCAAAATCAGAATGTTTGTGAAATTTCAGCCAATATAGACCCAAAAATCATTAGATTTGACCAAGATTTGAGAAAGTTATGAAGAATTTATGGTTTGAAAGTTGTGGGGTTTTTTTTTTTTTTTTTGAGATCTTATGTGGGGAAGATGATAGAGATAGATGATATGTGTGGTTAGGGGGTTATGCAGGAAACGAGTGGAGAGAGTTAATTTCACATGATTAATTATTATATTTTTTTAGAACGTTGTAACTGATGCGCCCCATGATATGCCAAAGGCTACCGTAAATTACGGTAGCCACTGTAATTTACGGTAGGCCTTTGGCGAAAATTCCCACCGTAAATCAATAGCAAACCAGCGTAAATCCTTTTATTTCCCAGAGCTACCGTAAATTACGGTGGCTACCGTAAATTACAGTAGCTTCTGGGGATTTATACTTCGCCCAAAAATGCATTTGTAGATGTTTTTTTTTATAATTTTTATGTTTTTTTTATAATTTTTATGTTTTTTTATATAATTTTCAAAAACATGGAAATTTACCCTACCCCCTCGAAAATCCCGTGTTGTCCTCAACAGTATGTTAGAAATATTCATACGAACGTCCCCACACTTGTTTCAAACACGAGCTTCAAGCGGATACGGCAATTGTGCAAACTAAACAAAACAAAACAAACAAAACAAACCATGTACACTACCAAACCTGGGCCTCTCATGGTTGTTCCTCTTCCACCGGGCGTAGGATATAGCTCACCTTGTCAAGCTCCAAGTTATTGATGTCGTTTCCTTCCAAGTATGGCTTTAACCGATGACCATTCATTGTTTGTTGCTTATTGGTTTGCTCATTTTGAATATCCACATCACCAAATCTACCGACTCACCTTATGACATATGGACCCATCCATTTGCTTTTTAACTTGCCCACGAACATCTTCAATCTTGAATTGAACAACCAAACTTTTTGACCACTTCGAAGGTCTTCTTTCTCAGCTTTGCATCATGGACCTTCTTAAGTTTATCTTTGTATGCTGATGCACACTCATAAACTTCGTCTCGAATTTATTCTATCTCACTTAGTTGCAACTTCCGCATCTTTCCCGCTTCATCATAATCTGAGTTCACCGTCTTGATTGCCCAATGTGCCCGATGAGCTAACTCCATTGGTAAGAGACAACCCTTTCCATACACCATTCGGTAAGGAGTTGTACCAATTGGAGTTCTGTAGGTCGTCCGATATGCCCACAATGCATCGTCGAGTTTGTTTAACCAATCTTTCCTATCCATTCGAACCGTCTTCATGAGAATTTCTTTAATTTGATGGTTGGACCCTTCGACTTGTCCACTAGTTTGTGGATGGTATGGTGTAGCAACCCGGTGATTCACGTTGTACCTCTTCAACAGTTTCCCAAAATTGAAATTCTTGAAATGTGATCCACCATCACTAATGATAACTCTCGGAATACCAAAACGGGAAAAGATGTTGGATTGAACAAATTTGCAAACAACCGAATGATCATTTGTTCTTGTGCAATAGCTTCAATCCATTTCGAGACATAATCCACCGCCACTAGAATGTACAAGAAACCATTTGAATTCGGAAAATGACCCATAAAGTGTTGGTCCCTGGTTGATCGGGATCTTCCTGTTAATGAATGTCACACTATGATTGCTGTGCGGAATCCAGCAAATCATATACAGATACAGAAAGACATATGATTTCCATGTTCAATAGTCTGCAATTCAATTGAAATATATGACAAGATACAAGTTCCAGTTGATCACAGACTTCAGCTCTCTAGGTTACAAGCAGATTCCAAAGTCCTAAATGAGCTGACAGAACTTCTATTTATAGGCAAGTCAGAATAAGCTAAGTGCTGTCCGATCGGTTAGGCTAACCGATCGGTTGGGCCACCCGATCGAACAGCTGTTCGATCGGTTAGGCTGTTCGATCGGCTAGGCCAGCCGATCGGCTTACAAAGCAGCACTTTTACAAAACAAACCCTGTATTCTGACGCCTTATACATTAAACTATACAACTTTAACAAAATAAAGACTTTAAGCTGACGGAAGCTACAGACGTTTATGTACTAACAGACTCCCCCTCGGATGTAGCTGTAGTCCCTTCCAGCAAAGTCTTGATTACTTCCTGTTGCGTCTTCTATCTCGTGCCTTTTGTTTTCTCTTCTCTTCTCGATCAGCTAACATTTGTCTTCTCTTATGTCTTCCCTCTGTTATCCACCAATTTCTGTACACTGGATCTCCATCTCTTTTTCTGTCCCACTTAGGGATCTTGTTCTCTTCAGACTCTATGGGTGTCTGATCAGTAGGAGGTACAAATCCAAGATTTCGTCTTCCTCTTTCAACAGCTTTTCTCTGAATTTCCTTGGATCTTAAACTTCTCTTGTACACCTTTAGAAACTCATCAACCTCTAGTTCTCTCCATGAGGTTTTCCAGTTCTTACCAGAGTTGATTTCTTTAGCAAAACAGACATCAACTACACTCTGGTACTGCTGAGCAATGGCTTTGTCTTTCTTGTCATAGATTATCTTGTTGACAAACAAGCAATCTATGTCTTTCTTTGAGCAATTTACCAGCCACATCGGGTCTAGAATACAAATTTTCCTAGCTTCACCAGTGTCTTTATCGTACAAAGAGATCACAGCTTCAGCAGTAGAAGGATTATAGAGCCATGCTTGAAATAAATCATAGAAATCCTGCTCAATAGCCCTTAAAGGCATGCTCTTCAAACACTTTGGCGGTTTGACATCAAGAGTAATGTCCTTCTCACCTTTAGCTGTATACTTCACAATTCTTTTAGGAAACTGTGGTTTCCAATCTGGATAATTGATCGTTGCTTGATACTTGATGAAATTCCACAGCTTCTGGTCTCTCTGTTTTACTTCAGGACCGTAGTAGAGTTGTTTAATATTCTTTGTAACCACCAATTCATCTACGTCCCACCAAGGTAAGGTAGCAAGATCAGAAATGCACCTGAAGTATTGAACACCTTGCTCTCTTCGAATTGCATAAACATTCAAGTCTTCCAGATACCCCCAAGAAAGAATATCACCCCAAGATAAGTCTTTATCATGAGTAAAATACTGTAGGGCTCTAAGAGGCTTTCTTTCCTTTGGCATTGATCTGAACCATTTCTTTCTCTCTTCAGCAGAAATTTCTCTTGGAACTGGTTCAGGCATATCAGCAGATGCAACTCTTTCTTCAATTTTTCTCTTCAATAATTCTGCATTCATGTCTTCAAATAACTCTTTGAATGTAGGAAATGCCATGTCTTCACCTTCATAGTGAAAATCTATTCTTTCTTCTTCCGAATCTGAATCAGTCTCTACAGTCACATTATCATAAAATTCTGCTTCAAGTGGAAATTGTGGTTCAAAGTTTTTAATCGGAGACTCTGGGATTTCATCTTCGATATCAAATTTAAACTTCCCATCTTCTAACCCCAACTCCTCAAGCATTTCAGCTCTTGTTCTGATAATATCTACTTCTCCTTGATGATATTCAGAAAGAGAAATAAAAGTAGATGTGAGTTGATGTACCTGATCACCGGATTGGTTTCCAGAAGATGACCCTTCACACTCTGCATCATCATTCTGTTCATTCACTTCATCATTCATGAGTTCATATACTTTATCTTGAACAGATGGATCATTGATTAGCAAACCCGATGTGCCTTGATCATCATCGGATTTATCGTCTGCTTTATCATCTTTATCATCATCTTCATCTTCTTCCTCCCAAAAATCACTATCAGATTCTTCTTCCACTTCTCCTCTAGCTATCTTCCCTTGATCCTTTAATTCAAAAAATCTTAACAGCTTGGCAGATTCTTCTTCACTATAGGGCACTCTATAGGCTTTTCCAACTAATACAAACTTGTCGGTAGAGTACTCCAGTAGTAATACTTCTTTAGCCTTTTTCTTTCTTTGTATGATTTGAACGTCTCTCAAAACATTCTCCGGAATAATAGGCTCTACAGATTCACCAACCATAATAAACTCTGGTTCATGAACTGCTTCATTTTCTGCTTCCACCATTTCTTCATCATTTGCTGTAACATCTTGAGCATCCACCATTTCAATTTCTGGTTGAGAAGATGATCCACCTACCTCAAGTTGATTTTGTGAAGATCCAACAACTTCAACTTCTTCTGCTATACCTTTATTTTTCAGGTTAGCTTCTTCAGCAAGCTGTCTTTCTCTTTCTTTCCTTCTTTCATTTGCCTTGATAATGTCAACTTGATCAAAAGCCTCGTGGATGTTCACCTTCAGATGTGCTTCAATCACAGCCGTAAGCATTTCTAGTTGCTTATCTTTCATCACCTTATCTGCTCTCATAGCTTCCATCTCTAGCTTCATTGCCTTCATTTCATTTGTCGACGCTTCATTCATCTCATTTAAGAGTTGATTCAAAGTCTGATTGATATTCTGCAAGTCTTTGACTTTGGCGTTCAATGCAGCAATTTCATCAGTAAGTGCGCTAATAAGTTCTGCATTATCTTTTATATCTTCCTTCATTTCATTCAATTTCTCATCTTTTGTAAACACTGCATCCATTACGTCTTCGTGCCGTTTCTCCAACTCATCAATCATTTCCTTCAACTTTATTTGTACAGCTTCGTTTTCTTCTTTTTCCTTTTCCAAGGCTTTAACTTTTTCTTCCAATTCTTTCATCTTTTTATCATGAAATAGGTCTCCTTCACTCTCTGGCATATCTTTAAAGAAATCTCCAGTAGCACCACCAAGGCTATCAAAATCTAAGTTGAAATAATCTGTCTTTCGTTGTGATGATTCTGGAATATCATGACGATCAGATGTTTGTTTAGCAGATTTGACTCCGGTGATCTCCACATAATCATCATGATTCTGGAACACACGAGACCGTACTAATGTCGTGATTCCATTGATGATGTAACGATTACAAGCTCCGTGAATCACGTTTTGCCACTTTCTCTCTCTAGTTTCTCTCTCTAAGCACCTAGCTTCTCCAAGCTCTAATGTGGCAAAAAGTCCTTAACTCTAAACCTAAGGCTCCTATTTATAGGCACAAGGTTATAAGGGATTCCCCTTATTTACAAGTTTGCCACCTTGCCTATTTCTCTATTAATTACAATATAAAGCCTATTTTACTTCTATTTCAGCTACGGTTCCGATTGACGAAGGCGATAGACATTCTGCACTAACAGACTCCCCCTTGGATATTGCCGCAGTCAATCTGTAGTCAAACGCGTAGCGACTAGTCTTTCTCTCTCTCTCTGAGTCTTCTTGAAGGTTTGACGGTATCATCAACCATAGACTCCCTCTTTCTCAAACAAAATCCTCGTGGATCTGTTTTTGAGCTTCCGTTGCTCCCCCTCTCGCTTAGACTCTTTTTCTTCAGGCTCCCCCTTTCGTCAAGCTTCTGTGCTTTTGGGATCGACACCTGCTTTCCGATTACAAGCTCTTCCAGGAACGATACCTGGCTCTTTGAATCCACGCTTTCGTTTGCGTTGAGCTCGTCTTCAGACTCCCCCTTAGACTCAGCTGTCGGGATCGTAGTCTGGCTTTCATTGTTTCACAAGTTCAGGATCAATTCCTGGCTTTAATCTCAGGATTTGAAACCTGGTTAACCTGCATATCCTCTACCTCACAATAAGTTTCACAAATTTATAATCAATTAATTCCCGTAAACTTATCGGTAGATAACATTTACAACAAACATATTAGTTATATCAAGTTCAAATAAATGACCTTGATTAACCAATATACACAATCTTTTAAAATATTTGTATATGACATTCAAAGTTTTCAACATATTCTCCCAATCCTGTTCATCATGTTTAGCACTCGCATTTTGAATATCAGCTCTTCAAAATCAGTTGTCGAAAATCTTTTTGACTTTTCAAAAATTTATGCTAAAACATTCTGAAAATATTTTTGGATTTTTGTTTTTTTTTTTTGAATGAAATGCAGTAAACAAATATATACAGATAATATTTTTGTGAGTTGTGTAAGAGGATCATATCAGTTCATGAGACAAATCACTAGCACCGTTAAGCTTTAATCATTTTAAGTTCTAAACGATTCACCTCGATTGACGATATAGTTGTCCTCTTAAATTTTCACACACTTTTCAATCTATTCAGGATACGATTTAGATGTTTTAGGAACTTAGCTCAATTCATGTGTCCCACCTCTTGAATATACTCCCGTATCCAGAATCTCAATATTCAGTCTTACAGGCAAGAATACTACAATGATATCTGTACATAAATTAGGGGTTAAATGCGAGAACTGAGGGATCTCAGGTCAGAACTTCCGTTCAGCAGAGAGATATCAGTTTCGACTTTGCGGTGTGTCCCCTTTAGAGGATCTTTTAGCTACAACAGATGATTATCAATTTTATTGTCTAATCACTGAGGGCTTTAATGCTATGTTTCAAGCATTTTGGTGAAAATATTAGCCAGGGACTAGGTCAGAACTACCGTTCAGCAGAAGTCCCGGAATAATACCCCAGACATCATAGAGTACAAGCACCTAGTATATCAGAATACGAGACCTTTCAAACGAGATTTCAGGGGTTACCTATATGTCCAAGTAGTGTTCCCCACAAATTTTGCAAGTTTGAAATTTTATGTTTATATCCCGAATATATCTACTAAATGTACGAAAACCTATCGTCACATCATTAGTGAGACGGTTTATCACATTTGACAATTCATTTCCTTAGCGTGCTGTGATAGTCCACTGATGTACTATCATTTCCTCTTTTATCAACAAAACTCATTTTTGCTTTTTCAGTGTTTTTGGAATTTTTTTCAAATTTTCTAATTTTTTTTATAAATTTTTCTCCCCCTAAAATCAAAATATGTTTCAATTTTGATTTTCTGGAAAATTTGAAAACTGTACAAATAAAATGACAAACTGATATCGAATCACTTCAATTCGCCATTCATTTGGCATAAACAATCAGAACTCCCCCTCACAACAAACTATTTTCCCATTGTGATTTCAAAACACTTAAGTTTGTTTTAATCAAAATGGTTTTTCCGGAAAATTAGTTTTGTGTGACATTTTATAAACTCGGGGTTTCATCACATTGTTTTTCATATTATCACTTGTAGGAAAGATGAATCAAGTACAACTTAATGTCCCTGATTTATCTTTTGAAAAACGAAAAATCACCATAGTGAAATTTCTCAAGAAATGTGCCGATTCATGTTCCACGCTTACCAACCTGGGAACTCCGGCAAGTCAGGGTTTTTCATTTAAACAGATTCACCCAAGCCTGACGAGTCTTGGGTGATTTTGACAATTTTACCTCAAAACTTGGCTCTTCTGGTTTTAACGAACCAGAATCATTGCCTGAATGTGGCTTGTCCGACTTTGATCTGTCAGATTCATCGCCGACATGTGGCTCCTTTGTTTCCGAAGAAACAGATTCATTGCCACTATATGTTACCTTCTTCTTTATCTCCTCTTTTGTCCTCAGATTTGCATCTGACGAACTCCGCTTGCTTGACTTTGCAGTCGAGTAAAGCGATTCATCAGTACTCTTATTCTTACCAACAGATGAACCTGGGGACAAAATCTTCTCGAGATACTCTCTCGCCTTCTTCCTCTTCTTACGCAGTCTGTCTTTCTGCCCCTGAGAAAGTTTTACTTTTGTTTCCTGAACTTTAGGTTGTTGAACCTTCTGTTCTTTGGACTTGACTTTGACTGGTTTCTTTGCCTTACTTTGAGATTCAGCCCTCGATCTTCCCATTGATCTCCTTGGGCAATCTCTGGCAATGTGTCCTTGAATTTGGCAGTTAAAGCATCTTCGCGTTTCATAACTCCAATTCTGACAATTAACAGCAATGTGACCTCTAACTCCACAAGAGTAACACACTCTGTTATCATACCATATATCATCTTCACTCCAAACGCTCAGATCATAACACTGTCTGGCTTTGTAGTAATCTGCACTCCTCCTCAATGTTGGATTTGGCTTTGAAGCACTGTGGTCAAACCTGCACCACTTATTACTAACACTTTGTAAGTTATCATTTTTAAATTTTTCTGATTTTTGAAAATGATTGGATGACTTATCTGATGAGCTTTTATTTTCTTTTTTAGGATTTTTCAAATTTTTATCTTTTTGTTTCTGTTCCACAATCTTCTTTACAGGTTTTTGCTTTGAGCATTCACCTTTCTCAGTAGATTGCAAAACAGTATTTTTAAATTTTTCTTTTAAATCTAAAAATATTTTTCTTTTCTTTTCTTTTTCTTTTTCATCATCAGATACATCATCACAATCTTCAATTTTGACTCTGTCAAAATTTGTGACCTTGTCACTTATTGGAACAGAATTGATCGGTTTTGGACAAGGAACATTCAACCTGTCTGATGAAGTCACAAAACCTTTCAATTTCGTTTCAAGTTCATCAATCTTGATCCTTGAATTCTCAGCTTCATTTTCAAGCTGTGATATTCTTTCAATATAAGACTTGATTGATTTTTCATTTTCAATTTTAAGATTTTCAAGAACAGATTTTTCATTTTCCAAGACTTTTAACTGTTCTTGAAATCTTGTTTCACTCTCTTTTAAATTTTTGTTTTCCAGTTTAATCCAGAAATCTTCAGATTCTGAAGATTTGCTTTTGCTTTCAAAATCTTTTTCAAACTCAGCAATTTTCTTTTGAGCATCTACAGCTTCATGCTCAAGTCGAATGATTTTAGCAAGATGAGAGTTTATTTCGCTTTGTTTTTCCAAATTATTCTTGCCAAAAATATCTCTCTCATCTTGTAAAATCTTCATTTGACTTTTGAAATCATTTTCCAATTTTTTAAAGTTGTTGTTTTCCAATAACAAACTCTCAAGACTCTTTAAGAGTTTGTCATTATCAGATCTCAATTTTTCACAGCTTGAACGTAAATTCTGAATATGTTCGTCATCAGCTTTCTTCTCGTTTTTCAGAGTACTGTTTTCCAATGTCAAGCTCTCTACATCCTTCAGAAGTTTGACACTGTCTGTTTCTGATTTTTCGCATTTCAAACCTTCTTCAATCATCTTTTCATATGTACCTGCACAAAAAAGTTTAACAAAATCAAGAGGATTCGAATCTTTATCAATATAACAACCCCTCTTAATATCGTATCTCATATTCCATTTTGCTGCAAGACACTCATCAATTCGTTCTTTTATTTCATCAATCACATTCAAATCTATATTTTCTAAGTTCTTTTCTAACTTCACTATCAACTCTTTCTTTTTCTTTTCAATTTCACAATTCTGTGTTCTAAGCTCTCTAATGAACTCTCTTGAACTAAATTTTGAGAACCTAGAATCCTTTTTCACCTTACATACAAATTCATCCCACTCTAAAGGTAATGCATCTTCAAACTTAGATTTCAGTTCAGCGTCTGATATCGTTACATAATACATTCCCAGACCATCAAGTAAATCATTATATCGCTTTTCCAGATCATTAAATTTCTCATATTTCCTACGCAAAAAATATTTAAATCTTTCAATCACGACCTCCTTTGACGTAAAATAACTACCACAATACCAATTGTTTGCTCTTTCAAGTTTAATGTTTTCTTGTTCATCAAACATTTTTGTCAAATTTTGAATAATTGTGATTTGATAAAAAATGTTTTTCACTCAAAGTTCACACAATTTCAACTTCTTGTAATTTGCCCCTTGTAAAAATCACTTCGAATCTCAATTGCAAACAACTGACTTTTGTTTTATTTATCCGGAAAAAATGGGCGGCAAGACTTGTAAAGGTGGACAGATTATGTCTTTTGGGCGGTGACTTCAATTGTTGTGATTGGGTATAAAGTGATAATGGGGCGGTGGCCTTTTAAAAAAAATGATAAGTGGGTATGAATGTTAATGGGGCGGTGTGACTTGTTTTATTTGACCAGATTAAAAGTTCATCAGCTGACAAGAAGTTCTATCACATGCAATACTGAATGTTCACGTGGAAGACAACTGCAACACTGGATAATGTTTACAGAAATTGCAGTGTTGATTGTGATGTGTTTTGCTGTTATTTGCTAGCCGATCGGTGATACTATTCGATTGGAGGATTCCTAGCCGATCGAGGCAGCTAGCCGATCGGTTAGAAAATATGTCTGTTGTTCGATTGGAGGATTGTAACGGTGACTCGATTGAAGGATTCCTAGCCGATCGGCTAGGGTCAACAAGTCAAAGTTTGAAAGTGATGTCAGTGATGCTTCTGTTCGATCGGTCAGGGTCAAAAGTTCAACTTTTTATGCTGTTCGATTGGTTAATTGTAGCGGAGGTGCTAGCCGTTCGGCTAGAAATGCTACACCTGCTGCTGTTCGATCGAACAGAGTCAAAAAGTCAAAGTGTTTAATGAATGTTATGCTGCTACTCGATCGAACAGGAGATGCTAGCCGTTCGATTAGGCCAATCGATCGAACAGCTGTTCGATTCAAAGGTATGCTTATTCTGTTCGTTCGGCTGAGTGTAGTTGCTGTTCGTTTGAGATTTGCTGGCCGATCGGTTAGCACTTTGCTAGCCGATCGGTTGGGAATATCACACTACTTGCTGTTCGAACAACTTAACCAGCCAATCCAAGAGTTGCTAGCCGATCGGTTAGCACTTTTGCTAGCCGATCGGTTGGCACAATAGGCTGTTCGATCCAAAAATACAAGAGCTGTCCGATCGAGTAGAAAAGAATGCTGTTCGAGTGATAATTTCCTGTTCGAACGGTTAGCACTTTGCTAGCCGTTCGAGTAGCCTAACCGAACGGTTGGCCTACTCGATAGATGAAACTTCCTAGCCGATCGAAGACAGTGCACAATCACTTAAGACAGAACTTGATCAAATTGCTTTTCACTTCAACTAAAAGACAAATGTGCCGCCCAATCTTTAGTCAAATGTGTTAATTGGTCCGTTTCAATGAACAAATGAGAATAACCGTCAATGTAAAGATAGATCTTGATAGGGCCAATTCTTAATGGGGCGGTTGTGATGTCATCTTTACAAAGTAATCACATGGATCTGATAAAGTTGTCTGATAGGAATTGATTTTTATTGACAATTTGTGAAAGCGTTGACTTAAAAGTGATGATGTGTTATAAGTTGATTAGTTGACCGAACGGTTAGTGATTATTTTTGCTGTTCGAGTGGATGCTAAAAGCGGTGATTCCTAGCCGTTCGGCTAGGAATGCTATCCTATCAAAGATACACCTGCTGTTCGATTCAAAGCAACTTTGCTAGCCGTTCGGTTAGGAATATTCCTGCTGTTCGATCCAAGGGTATGCTAGCCGATCGGTTAGCACTTTGCTGGCCGATCGGTTGGGAAATATTGTTGTTCGATCGAATGAAACTTCCTAACCGATCGAGTGGCCTGTTCGAACGAGTGGCCTGTTCGATCGAACAAGAACTGATGAACACTTCGACGAACGGTTTCAGCAAAAAGTTCACAAAAACGCAGATTTCTCCCAAACGGCTTGGAATTTTGACCTGAAAATTTGTAGGATTATAGATCAGATATATGCGCACAACATATCAAAATTTCAGCCAATTTGAACCGTAAAAACCCGTTCAAATTTGTAAAATTCATAGAAAAACGTGAAGAACAAGAAAGTTAAGAAGAATTTGACAAATCTGGAGGTTTTTGGCTCTGAATCTGCTCAAAACTTGTACGAATCTGTGAGTTTGATCTTCGCAATCGAGCACCTGCTCTGATACCACTTGTTGGGTCCGGTTTCGCTCCCATTCGATTGCGTAACGACACGTTCAACGTGCGGAATCCGTGAACGTGTGTGACCGAACAGACGAGATCGTACGAATGACGTGATTCTATTGATGATGTAACATATACAAGCTCCGTGAATCACGTTTTGCCACTTTCTCTCTCTAGTTTCTCTCTCTAAGCACCTAGCTTCTCCAAGCTCTAATGTGGCAAAAGTCCTTAACTCTAAACCTAAGGCTCCTATTTATAGGCACAAGGTTATAAGGGATTCCCCTTATTTACAAGTTTGCCACCTTGCCTATTTCTCTATTAATTACAATATAAAGCCTATTTTACTTCTATTTCAGCTACGGTTCCGATTGACGAAGGCGATAGACATTCTGCACTAACATAAAGTCAATACCCCATACATTGAATATTTCAACAACCAAAATCGGTTGCAAAGGCATCTCGTTCCTCTTTGAAATACTCCCAATCTTTTGGCAATTGACACAATTCCTTGCAAACTCACATGCATCCTTGAAAATTGTGGGCCAATAAAACCCACATGAAAGAACTCGGTAACCCGTTTTATGGCCACTAAAGAGCTCCACACACGGACGAATGAGCATGTGTCAAAATCTCTAGCACTTCCGTCTCGGGCACACACCTCTTTATGACTTGATTGGGCCCAATTTTGAAAAGGTCCGACTCATCCCAAATATATTGCTTCACTTGGACCATGAATTGTTGCCTTCTTCTCTTGGTCCAATGATTTGGGATGGCACCCGTGGCTAAGTAATTCACATAGTGGGCATACCACGGTGCAACGAAAGTAGACATGGCCAATAGTTGCTCGTCGGGAAACCGTTCGTTTATCTCGCTCAAATCATCAAGCCCGTCCACCGGAATTCGAGACAAGTGATCCGCCACTACGTTTTCACTTCCTTTTTATCCCTAATTTCTAGATCGAATTCTTGCAACAATAATACCCAACGAATCAAACGATGCTTTGCATCTTTTTTCTCCATCAAATACCGGACCGCACTATGATCCGAGTACACAACCACTTTGCTTCCCCAAATGAAGGCACAAAACTTATCCAAAGCATACACCACCGCTAATAACTCTTTTTCGGTTGTGGTGTAATTTAGTTGCGCTTAGGACAATGTCTTGCTTGCATAGTAAATTACCACCGGCTTTTTATCAATTCATTGACCCAAAACTTCACCAATTGTAGTGTCACTTGCGTCACACATGATTTCAAATGGCTTCGACCAATCCGGTGGTTGCAAGATGGGAGCTTTGATCCAGTGTTTCTTCAAAATATAAAAAGCTTGCAAACACTCATTAGTAATGCCAAATGGAACATCTTTTAATAACAAATTGCACAAAGGTTTAGTAATAACACTAAACCCTTTGATGAAACGTCTATAAAAACCCGCGTGTCCCAAAAACGACCTTACCCCTTTTACATTTTTAGGTGGTGGCAAAGATGATATTACCCGTATTTTTTCCTTATCCACCTCCATCCCCCTTTCCGAAATCACATGGCCTAACACAATACCCTCTTGCACCATGAAATGACTTTTCTCCCAACTAAGCACCTAATTTTTCTCAACACATCTTTTTAAAACTTTTTGTAACTCGTTGAGACAAGATTCAAAACTAGTGCCAGAAATTGAAAAGTCATCCATAAAAACTTCAAGCGACTCTCCAACCATGTCTGAGAAAATGCTCATCATACATCGTTGGAAAGTTGTCGATGCATTACACAAGCCAAACGGCATTCGCCTAAAGGCAAAAGTGCCATATGGACAAGTGAAGGTGGTCTTGTGTTGGTCATCCGGGTGTATTGCAATTTGATTGTAACCCGAGTACCCATCTAAAAAACTATAATATTTCTGACCCGATAAATTTTCAATAATCTGGTCAATAAACGGTAGCGGGAAATGGTCTTTAGAAGAGGCGGCATTCAATTTGCGGTAATCAATACAAACACGCCACCCGGTGACCGGTCGGGTGGCTATTTGTTCACCATTTTCATCTTTGACCACTTGAATGCCGGTCTTCTTAGGCACAACTTGGGTAGGACTTACCCAAGCACTATCCGAAATAGGATAGATAATTCCCACGTCTAACCACTTAATTACCTCCTTTTACCACTTCTCGTAGGTTCGGGTTCAATCTCCTTTGTGCTTCCCTCGTTGGTTTTGCATCTTCGGTGGTAATGATTTTGTGCATAATGATCGTTGGGCTAATCCCTTTCAAATCGGCAATCGTCCACCCAATAGCCCCTTTATTCGCCTTCAAGACTTCCAATAAGGCTTGCTGTTATTCCATCTCTAAGTTAGAGGCTATAATGACCGGTAAAGTGGCATTATGTGACATCTGTGTCACTTCAACCGTCAAACAAATACCAAATCAATCAAATATTGTGTTTCATACTTGGTATTTGTATAAATATGTGTATCATTTACACATATCGATTCTTGTTCGATTTCAAGCTTTAAATCGCTTTTTGTAAGGTTATACGCAAACTGATGCATAAACGTAATTATTTTAATGCAAAAACACTTCGGAACAGTGACATAGGCTTAACATACCTTAAATAACCTTTAAATAACTTAGAAATAAGTTTTGGAGGGTTTGTTGTGTCGAAATCAAGTTTATTCGCTTACAGGGACTAATTTCGACAAGCTGCGAAAGTATGTCGTTTCGTACTGTAACGAACATTCTGGAACTTTATCATAAGTTGAATATGCCCTAAATATCCTTTACATAGATTAGAAATAGGCTTTGAGGGGTTTGGTGTGCTAAAACAAACTTTTTGGTCAATCAGGGACTAAAAGCGTCAAAACGTGCACAAGTGTAGGATCGTTTGTATGACCGAACGAGTCGTTCAGAAGAGTTCTCAGATCAAATCAGAGGCGGAAGTCAGTGATTTGATCTTCGTTCAGCTTGTATTGCACTTGGAATCATTTTACTTGTCTCTTGTATTGATTTGACAAAGATATACAGGCTAGAGACACTCCGGCAGAGCTTCGCTGCCAGAATCCAAAAAGTTACAAATGAAATCTCAAGTCACCTATTTATACTAAATCCATTCCCCATGAAACTAACATGCCCATTCCATGCGAAATGGCCAATGCCATTTCGTGCGAAATGGCAATCCCATTTCGTGTGGAATGGCAGTCCCCTACATGTTTCTTGTTTTTCTCGTTCTATGTGACTTGATCTATCATTCTAGTTACAAGACTCGATACAAGACGAAGTTAACAGACATATGCACCAACAGACTCCCCCTTGGATGTTGATGAGTCTTCAGTACGTCAAAACTTCAATCTTGATCAGTCTTCACGCTCTTTTCAAAGTATTTGACGCTGAAGCATCCTCAATCTCTATCTTTCTCTTGTTCACAGGTTCAAGAATGTCTCCCGGCTCTCCGTAGCAACAGGATCAGGAACCTGGCTTTTACGACTTCAGACTCCCCCTTTCAATCAGCTGGGATCGCAGTCTGGAATTCACTATCTGCAGCTTTGAATCGAAAACCTGGCTCCTATCTGCATACGCTTATGCTGATAGTCTTCAGGAGTCGAAACCTAGCTTTTTCAACGTTTTGTACCTGCACATACTCTACCCAAAACATAAGTTTTCAACTTTTAACATATTGACAAACTTACTGGTAGAAAGCATTCATTCATCAAACATAATAGTTACATCAAGTTCAAATCAATGACCTTGATTAACTAATCATACAAACCTTTTCAAAAACATTTCTCATTTCAAACAAACTTCTCCAACCCAATGTGGTTCATCATGTTTAGCACTCGGAATTTTGAAAATCAGCTTTCCAACATCAGTTGTCTAAAATAAGATGAAATAAAATCTTTTTGAATTTTCAAAATTTTATGCTAAAACACACTAAAATCTTTTTGGATTTAGGAAATATACTATATACAAACATCTTTTTGTGAGTTCATGTCAGAGGATCATATCAGTTTTTGACAAATCACTAGCACCGTTGACCTTTTTAGACTTTTAGTTCTAAACGATTCACTTAGATTGTCAGTATACTGATCCACTTAAATTTTCACACAAAGTTCAATTGATTCGAGATATGAGATTAATGCTTTAAGACTTGGACCTATCCGCGTATCACACATCAGAATATACTCCCGTATCCAGATCTCAATATTCAGTCTTACAGGTGAGTATACCTAGATGATATCTGTAGGGTTAATGCGAAACCTTGAGAGCTCATTATTTTGGTGAGATGAAGGCTCGACTTTTGGTGTGTGATGGAGGGTGTAAAACACGAGCCTTAAGTGTGTTATAATAAGTGTTTTATTGTGTTTTAAGTGATTATGCGCGTTGAATGTGTTAACTACGAGTTTTTATGGTTTCACAGGTTAGTCACGTAAACCGGTGAAATTTAGAATGCTTAGTGATGGAATGGTGCAAGCAAAGATGATAATCAAGACATTTCAAATTGTTCGGGACTTGTTCGGATCTAAAAGATGGTTTGAATATGCAAGAAACATGAAGGCTACTATTGTTTAATAAAAACATCAATTCTCATCCTCATCATGAGTGATAACAGTTGGCAGCCAATATAGATACACATGCACATAAGGGGTCTTGGTTGGAAAAATATGATTAATCATCAAGCAATTGTCCACTCTCGACCGTATACGGAATTCATCATCATCACGAAATCATATTTGTTTGGGTGGACTTTTGATGAGATAAAATAAAAAGAAACAAAACATCTGGTCCGTAGGTGACGTTTCATACCGTAACTTACGGTTTTAACAAAAATAGGCAGCATTTATTTTGTGGTCAAAGGGAAAGACCCTAATGTTGAAGGAGGCATCACGTGAGGAAGAGGCAGCCAAAGAAAGTCAATGATATCATCATATGCTAGCCGACTTTTGGCTTGGGAACAACACAATTAACATATCATCACTAGTAGGCTAGTAGCCATACACGTGACCTGTGAGTGGGATTATAAACAAAATCAATATCACCAATTGGGCCTGACAAACTCGTAGACAAGGGGGCCCAGTATATTACTCACATCAAATATACAAGAAAATCATCTAGAGAGAGGGATCGGTGAGTAGGAGGCAGCCGCCAATTAGAGGGTTTTCAACTGGGTATCAAGCGAGTGAAGATCATTCAACCGAGATGAGCGGCAAAATCTCTCGTGGACACTTCGGGTGAATGGTTCTTGTAAGACATTTTTAATTCTAGTTTCTGCTGTGTATTGAGATTTGGATTTGTAGTCGGGTGACAGCCGACTATTTACATGATTATATTATTTGTGTGACAGACAAATCCTGAGTGACAATCAGAGTTATAATTATGTGTTGAATCCATTTATGCTTTTGTTGATTGAATGATTTCTATGTATGTTTGTTTTAATATTTATCTGATCAATTAATATTAAAATTGTAAACTGCATAGGTAATTGGTAGATGTGACAGACTTACTATTCAATCAATAGCATCCAATAAAATCGGAACTAGGTTATTAGTAATTACAGAATCTGAATCCCGGGGTGATCACCTTTTCTCATCATTGTTTATTACAACTCAATCTTTTTCTTAATTGCAACTTGTTTCATGTGTTTTTAATTTCATATCAGTTTTATAATAAGTTAGTTTAGTAAAATTTACAAACAAAACGTGTAGCACTAACCACATGCTCCTCGTGGATTCGACACCCGACTTACCCTGTCTATAGGTAAAGTTAGGTTATTATTTTTTGAGTGGCCCACGACAGCCTCATCAAAATGGCGCCGTTGTCGGGGAGCTAGTGCGCTTAGTGTTATATCTTTTATTTGATTTTTTTATTTATTTTTTTTTTCAGTACTACTTTTAGTTTGTTACTTGTGCAGCAACTATGGAATGGGATTATGATGTTGAAGCATGCTCATGTTGCGGGAGTCACAATCACTGGGCTCAAGATTGTCCACGTTCTTACCACCCGGATCATGGCTCCAGAGGATATCAAAATTACAATCAATCCGATAAAGGCGGTAACGAGCAGAATCGAAACGCAATTGAGGAAGATAAGATTTTAGAGTTATTCAAAACCCTCCTCAAGCATGTAGAGGAACTCACCCAGTCTCTCAAGGAACAGAAAATATTAATGAATCACTTAACCAGCGAATTGAACAACTAACTAATCAGTTTGACAATTTTGCAGAAAGAAAAGCTACAGTTAACCTGGTTGAGGATGCTGGATCAGAGACAGATAGAGATCCAGGGGAACCGCTCATCCCAATTCAACTTGGGGATCTCAAGACAGATAACGCTTCATTGAATTTTGGAGTTAGTATGAGTGTTCTTCCCGGGTATATTTATGACAGGTATGATTTGGGCCCATTGCAACAGGTTAATGATCCTATGGTTTTAGCTGAATACTCACAAGGAAGGCCCCGAGGGATTTTGAAGGGATTGACTGTAAAGGTAGGTGACTTTTATTATCCTGAAGATTTTGTTGTCTTAGATCCATATACAGAGAAGGAACAACTGAGGGTGATACTTGGCAGACCATTCTTGGCCACTGCAGATGCTCAGATCTGTTGCTGGAAAGGTACAGTTGATATGACATACGGGAGTCGTAAGCTTTCTATTGACTTCCTTTCACATTCTTTTGATTATTCATTTATAAATACTTGTTAATGGGATTTTGTTACTAACACGAGTTATTCTCGAGTGTGTGACGATGGCCCGAAAGAGAGTGTTGCTATGATTGACAGGTCTAAAGATGACAAGATCGTGAAGGATAAAGAGGCCAAGTCACCTTGGTGGCTCAAATTGAGAATTAAAAAGCAATTAGACAAGCGAAAAAAGATGCCACCAAAGGAAGCAACCAAATCCAAGAAGAATCCCATAGAGACACGTACGGGCGAGTTATTATATTCTTTCGATGATACAGATCCAGATAACCCGGATCATTGGGATGCCATAAGAGATGATGGATGGATGTGGGATGATAACCATGTGTTTCATACACAGGGGATACTATATGAACCACCATGAGCTTAACCAGATACGGTCTGGCTGAAGACTATAAACTTAGCGCTCTCGGGAGGCAGCCCGAGGATGTAGAGTAGTGTATTTTTTTTCTGTTTTGCGTGATTCTTGTTTCAGGTTACCAGGCTAATAATTTCTACGGATGCAATGGTCCAAGTGTGGGGATGTTTGGTGAAATCCCAATACGTCCTAGTTGCAGTGGCAGACAATGCACGGATTAGAGTCAGTCAAAACTGTCCATACTCAATCTCCATTTGGACGGGGATGATCTGAACACTAATCGTAGAGATTGACCCGAGTACTTGTTGGACACGGCCGCGAATGAAATGCTATACGGTCGTGGTGGAACATGACGCATGAGGATTCTACGCTTTAAACCAGGGGAGTCTGTTCCACTTTTATTATTGCATTTTTATTTTTGTTTTTGGTGGTGTTGAACTATTTATGTTTAGGGAATGTGTTTACGTTATTTGTGCTAGGGATAGCCACTCAGGGAGTTGTTAGTTGGTATTCCCGGGTTTTGTTTTAAAAGCACTATACATTGGGGACAATGTCGCCCAAGTGTGGGGATACGGGAAACCCGGGAAGGGAAAGGTTTAAAGAGGTTAAAAGTGATTGAGAACGATGAAAAGTGAAAAAAAATTGAAAATTTTGAAAAATTTCATCACCTTAAATAAGCTAAACGGATAAAAAAACCGAACGTTTCAATCACTAATGGGTTCCTTGCCGGTAGTAAACTAACATAGTCCCTTGTCATGGTCGTTCCTTTAAGTTTCATGAGAGTAGGTCCGTCAGGTGTTTTTAGGATAAAAGAATTGAAAAGAGATGTCTATTTAGGGGTAACATGCTTTAGATTGCATATGCTACGTGTCGGCAGCCTTTTTACCCTTTTCTTGGTGAGAATTTTGAGCCTGTAGAATGATAGAATGAATTATATTATGACTTCATTTGTTGAGTACAGACCGCATGTTATTCTGTGTTAGAACTTGTATGATTTGATGCATGCTAAGACTGTGGTTTGACATGTGCACGTAAATGATAAAGGCATTAGGATATACCTTACACCCGTTATGTTTGTTTTATGTTTACCTAACCGGCTAACCATTACCCTTAGTAGTCCTGTTGAGCCTAGTTACCTTTCGTTTGTCCACCTAATGTGAATCGTTTGATGCTGACCGTGAACAACAAGTTTTGAATAATTGAAAAAAAACAAAGAAAAGAAGAAAAAATAGAAAAAGAAAAAGACAAAAAGAAATTATTGTGAATATCGTCTATGTTCTTGGGTAGAAACCAACCCAAAAGTTGTTTTGTGTGCGAATAAAGTTGTCACGGTTTGGTCGTTTGTTTGTTCGCCACATAAAAATCTATAAATATAAGCCTAAAATCTTCCTACCTTTACCCTAAGCCCAAAAACCGAAAGTCCTTTTGATGCGTGCCGTGTTATATGATATAGTGGAGGTTTGATTGTCATACAAGCCTATGACTACAGAATTGCATGTTTGGTTTTGAGTGTTATACATACTAGCACATTACACGCTAGTTCAGTTTTTAAACCGAGAGGAGAGTTGATTGTGAGGGGCGTGTAGCATGTGTTAGAATCCTAAGCATGTTAGTTTTAAATAGACAAGTCTTAAGTTTTATAAACTGCATCAATTGCTTGTCGGACTGTCAATCTCGATTGTGTCAGTCTATGGAACGGGTATGACTTGGGACTTAAATTGTTGCATCGGTATAAGGGGTTTAGAGGTGTTGTTAATATGGTGAGTAGTTCCGTATCGGTTTGCTTGAGGACAATCAAAGGTAAGTGTGGGGATGTGATGGAGGGTGTAAAACACGAGCCTTAAGTGTGTTATAATAAGTGTTTTATTGTGTTTTAAGTGATTATGCGCGTTGAATGTGTTACTACGAGTTTTTATGGTTTCACGGGTTAGTCACGTAAACCGGTGAAATTTAGAATGCTTAGTGATGGAATGGTGCAAGCAAAGATGATAATCAAGACATTTCAAATTGTTCGGGACTTGTTCGGATCTAAAAGATGGTTTGAATATGCAAGAAACGTGAAGGCTACTATTGTTTAATAAAAACATCAATTCTCATCCTCATCATGAGTGATAACAGTTGGCAGCCAATATAGATACACATGCACATAAGGGGTCTTGGTTGGAAAAATATGATTAATCATCAAGCAATTGTCCACTCTCGACCGTATACGGAATTCATCATCATCACGGAATCATATTTGTTTGGGTGGACTTTTGATGAGATAAAATAAAAAGAAACAAAACATCTGGTCCGTAGGTGACGTTTCATACCGTAACTTACGGTTTTAACAAAAATAGGCAGCATTTATTTTGTGGTCAAAGGGAAAGACCCTAATGTTGAAGGAAGCATCACGTGAGGAAGAGGCAGCCAAAGAAAGTCAATGATATCATCATATGCTAGCCGACTTTTGGCTTGGGAACAACACAATTAACATATCATCACTAGTAGGCTAGTAGCCATACACATGACCTGTGAGAGGGATTATCAACAAAATCAATATCACCAATTGGGCCTGACAAACTCGTAGACAAGGGGGGCCAGTATATTACTCACATCAAATATACAAGAAAATCATCTAGAGAGAGGGATCGGTGAGTAGGAGGCAGCCGCCAATTAGAGGGTTTTCAACTGGGTATCAAGCGAGTGAAGATCATTCAACCGAGATGAACGGCAAAATCTCTCGTGGACCCTTCGGGTGAATGGTTCTTGTAAGACATTTTTAATTCTAGTTTCTGCTGTGTATTGAGATTTGGATTTGTAGTCGGGTGACAACCGACTATTTACATGATTATATTATTTGTGTGACAGACAAATCCTGAGTGACAATCAGAGTTATAATTATGTGTTGAATCCAATTATGCTTTTGTTGATTGAATGATTTCTATGTATGTTTGTTTTAATATTTATCTGATCAATTAATATTAAAATTGTGAACTGCATAGGTAATTGGTAGATGTGACAGATTTACTATTCAATCAATAGCATCCAATAAAATCGGAACTAGGTTATTAGTAATTACAGAATCTGAATCCCGGAGTGATCACATTTTCTCATCATTGTTTATTACAACTCAATATTTTTCTTAATTGCAACTTGTTTCATGTGTTTTTAATTTCATATCAGTTTTATAATAAGTTAGTTTAGTAAAATTTACAAACAAAACGTGTAGCACTAACCACATGCTCCTCGTGGATTCGACACCCGACTTACCCTGTCTATAGGTAAAGTTAGGTTATTATTTTTTGAGTGGCCCACGACAGCCTCATCAGTGTGTCCCCATTAGAGGATCTTTTTTTACAACAGCACATGGTTTGCATAATAATTTATCTTTTTGACCATTTTTTATGTTGAGGGTGGGCTATATTTCAAGTAAGCAGAAAGTATTCTCCGGGTACTAGGCCATTGCCGACGCAAAATCAGAAGTCCCGGGATAATACCCCAGATATCACTATGCATAAAGACCTAGTATTTCAGAAAAGGGGGTCGTTCAAACGAGATTTCGGGGGTTACCCATATATCCGTGAAAAGTTCAACACGAGATAAGCAAGTGATATTTAGGTTTATATCTCGAAAACAATCTACTAAATGAGTAAAAACCTACTGGCATATCATCAGTGAGATCGTTTATCACATTTTCATCTTTACAAATCTTTAGCATGCTGTGATAGTCTACTGATGTACTATCATTTCCCCTTTTCCCAACAAAACTCATTTTGAATATTTGTATGTTTTTGGTTTTTATAGGTTTTATCATGTTTTTGGCTTTTTCAAATTTTCGAAATTTCTAAAATTTCCTACTCCCCCTAAAATCAAAATATGTTTCAATTTTGATTTTCTGGGAAAATTTGAAAACAAACTGGACAAATAAGTTTGACAAACTGATACGAATCGCCTCAATTCGCCATCCATTTGGCTTAACAATCAGAACTCCCCCTGACAACAAACTATTTTCGCATTTAGATTTCAAAACACTTAAGTTTGTTTTAATCAAAATGGTTTTTCCGGAAAATTAGTTTTGTGTGTTATTTCACAAACATGGGGTTTCAACACATTGTTTTTCATCCACTTGTATGATTAGGTTTTCAATCAAGTTCAACTAAATGATCTTAATAAAACCACTTGTAGGTATAACAATTACCACTTGTAAGATATGACAGTATCATAGATTCATAAGAAAGATGCCGAATCATGCTCCACGATTACCAATTTGGGAGCTCCGGCAAGTCAGGATTTTCAAGCAAAGAATACCGACACCCAAGCTTGACCAGCTTTAGATGTTACCTTTTCACTTTCATTTGGGCTTTGGGTATTTCTTTTGGATTCATAAAAATCCTTTACCCCTGTGGCCTTCCCATCGACCATTTTCCCAAACATGTTTTTCACTTTACTGTTAAAAGTTTTTTCAATATCAAAATCTTTCTGTTTTAATTTTGCAGCCTGCAATGGTGGAAAATTTGCGTCATCCATTGGCGGCACTGACTTTTCTTCTTTTAATTCAACTTGTGGCTCCTCTGACTTTGTGGAATCAGATTCATCGCCAGAACGTGGCTCCTTTGTTTCCAAAGAAACAAATTGATCGCCAGAAACTCTGACTTCTTTTGTCCCCAGATTTGTATCTGATGAATTCGTTTTACTTGACTAATCATTTTTGGTTGAGAAAAGCGATTCATCAGAGCTTTTATCTGAATCTCCAGTTGTATCCGAGGACAAAATCTTTTCAAGATACTCCATTGCTTTCTTTCTTTTCTTTCTCAGTCTATCTTTCTGCCCTTGTGACAATTTCACTTTTTGTTCTTTGGGCTTTTCTTCAACTTTGAATGATTTATTTACCATCTTATGAGATTCAGCCCTCGATCTTCCCTTTGATCTCATTGGGCAATCTCTGGCAATATGACCTTTGATTTGACATTCATAGCATCTCCTCTTCTCCAATCTCTGACTCTGGCAGTTAACAGCAATGTGTCCTTGAAAACCACATTTGTAACACACTCTGTTATCATACCATTCTCCACTATCAATCCAAACATTTAGATCATAACACTGTTTGGCCTTGTGGTAATCATGACTTTTCCTGTAATCTTTATTTGACTTTTGAGCACTGTGGTCAAACCTGCACCACTTATTATCAAATTTTTGTGAGTTTAAAGTTTCAAATTTTTGTGATTTTTTTATAAGGATTGGATGATTGAACTGATGATCTTTTATTGTTACTTTGAAAATTTTTAGAATTTTTAACATTTTGTTTTTGTTCTACATTCTTCTTAAAAGGTTTTTGCGTTGAGCATTCACCTTTTTCAGTAGATTGTAAAACAGTTTCTTGAAATTTTTCTTTTAATTTCAAAAATATTTTCTTTTTATTATTTTCATCATCATATTGATCATCACAATCTTCAATTATGATCTTGTCATAATTTATGACATCGTCACTTATTTCACTTTCCTCTTTATTTTCATTGACCGGTTTTGGACGTATATAATCTGGTATTAACGACGAAGTCACAAAACCGTTCAATTTCTTTTCTAAAACATCAATTTTATTTTTATCACATTCAACTTCTTTTTCAAGTTGAATGATTTTCTCAAGATGAGAATTTATTTCCTTTTGTTTTTCAATATTATTTTTACTGAAAATAGATTTTTCATTTTCTAAAATTTGTATTTGATTTTTAAAATCTTTTTCAATTTTTAATTTTTCATTTTCTAAAAATGTTATTTTATTCTGAAATTCTTTTTCATTTTCTTTCAAAATTTTGTCTTCTAATGTCAAACTCCCCACATCTTTCAGAAGTTTGACATTTTCTGATTCAGATTTATCACATTTTAAGCACTTCTCAGATATCGTTTCAGCTTCAGCTTCTTTCTCAATCTTGATAGCTGAAATTTCTTTAACCTGCTTCTCTACCACTCGAACATTTTTCTTGTCCTCCTGAACATCATTCTCACATTTTACCTTTCTTTTTTCTTTTGTTGCTCGTTTCTCTTTTAGCTTCTCCAATTTATCTGCAAAGTAAAATTTGAAACTTTCAGGAGATAATTCTTTTTGATAATTTTCGAGTTTACGAATTTCTTCACTGTCATCGTCACTCTCCTCATTTGACGAGTGATGAAAAATTGGTGTTTTTTTTTCTGAAATCTCTTTTGTTGACACTGGTTCTTTTTCTTCCTTTATAGGGAAAAATTGCTGAGATTCATAATACACATACTCCATTTATTCTTCAAAATCCATGTTTCGGTATTTGACAATTTCACAAAATCAGTTTGTTTAAACAAACTGATGGTTTGGAACGAGCTGGAAACCTCAAACCACACTACCTGGAAGAAAGTTTTTTTAACGACCTGAGTTATTCAAACCTCAAACGAACTGATCAACTTCTCAAACGAACTGGACAAAATCCAAACGACTTGATGTAATGACAAACTGTGCGATCAGTCCAAAGTTTCAAATCGTGCTACTTGACTTGATTAAACCAAATGATCTGACTTGTGTTGACAGGGTTATTTCTCAAACAATCTCGTGTAAATCGAATAATCTGGTGTGATTTTCAATCAAAGTACATGAAAACTGACATTGTCACATGCTGTTATCAAATAAATCATGTGCCAACAAAAATTGATGATAGTCAAATGCTGATTGGACTGAATTGTTTTAATGAATCTGTTAACAATTGATTGGGCCGACAAACCTCGAACTATGCAAACCTTGGGCTGAGATAATCACGTGACAACAATTGTGTGTGATTAATGAAGCTGAGAATTGTTGACCGACACTTTAAAAACTCAATTGGGCCGCTAATTTGACTTTAACAATTTGAACGAGTAAAGGTGATTTCTGACAATCAAACAATTATAACATATTTGATTGATAGGAACGTCGAATAGATTTCTAAAGTTTTCTCTCTAGAATTTGAAGAGTCGCCGGTGTGGTAGCCGGAATTGCCCGTCGGAATAGCGTGTGTGGTCCCGATCTTCTCCCGGAAGATTTGGTCTCGTACCTTGCATTCTATCCTGATTCTGCGTCCCCTACACCCGGCCGCCTTCTTTTCTCGTCGCTCGAAACGTTCCACTCCTCCCCTCCATTTCCCACAGTTGGTTTCTTGATATCTTCGGGGCTTAGCGGGTCTGATATTGATCGCGGCTATCTGAGTATAGTTTAGCTAGATCGATTCGAATCCCATTAACACCCTTAGGTTCGAGTTGCCGCTGGTTCTTTTGTCTATTTGTGGAGGGTTTCGAGGAGTGATATGGCTGTTCAGAATGATGGTGGAGTGGACCCTGGTAATGGCGGTCCATGGCAGGACGTGCAGTACCGGAAGAACAACAAAAGTAAGGGGGATGGGGTTGAATGGACATTCTTAGTGCAAAATCTCTCGGACAAGGTCACAAGGAATATTTTGTGGCGGGCATTTCAACCATTTGGGTTTGTTTCAGACGTTTATGTGGCCAGGAAACGGGATTCAAGAGGAAGATGTTTTGGTTTCGTCCGATATGTTGGAGTGGTGAATATGCAGGAGACTCTTGCATCTATGAACACTATAAGGATGTTTAACATGAAGGTGACTGTCTCATTAGCTAAGTACGATAAAGAACATAAAAAGATTAATTATTCCTCCGATATACTGGGACGAAATGTTTGGAGGCCAAAGGAGTACAATCGGGTAAACGGAAACGACGCTGAACGTAACGTGGCGGGGGGACAGAATCCTGGTGGATACAAGAGCTCTCATAATCAGCCATCGGACCTCGGCTCATCAGGCAATAACCCTGTGCGTGAAGGGATGTCATATGCAGACTTGTTCAAAAGTAAGGGTTCGGATGGTGGCCATGGTGCCAAAGTTGTCAAAGTAGATGGTAAGGGGTCACTATACCCGTTACACTGCATCGGCAGATCGGTCCTGGGTTACACAAAGGAGGTTATGACCCCGAAGATGGTGAAGCTGGCCCTAGATGGAGAAGGTTTATCAGACGTCGGCCTTTCCTATGTGGGGGGGAAGACGTACCTATTTACGTTTAAAGATAGGAAATCCGCTAACCTATGCATGGATCTTCACTCACCTTTCTTGGACATGATGTTATCTAAATACTCTCTCTGGAATGGTGAAGATATCCCGTTTACTCGAATTACAAAGTTAAACATTACTGGTGTGCCCGTCCTTATCAGGGATAATAAGTTATTTGATGATATTGGAGCTCTGTTTGGGGAAGTGATTCAACCGTCTACGTTCTCCTGGCAGGAAGAAGACGTTTCAGTGGGGTCTGTCAAAGTGCTTACATCTCAAATCTCCAGGATTGATGAAGCTGCGGTGATAAAGTGGAATCAAAAAAGTCTCGTCATTTGGGTCTCGGAGGTTCCGGCTCCAAGTTACACTGAGCCAGATACGGGGCCATCATGGAGCTCTGATGAGTCAGGATCGGAATTGGAATCGGACTCTGAGGATGAATCGGAGGGCATAGACGACCTTGAGGAAGGAGAAATTAACCAAAACATGGGGCCGGGAGATCAAATGCAGGAGGATATGCAGACTCCGGTGACAGAAGTCGATCCGTCTAGTCCGGTTCCGGTGGGAAATGAGAATGTGTCAGAAGTCAAGGAGTCGCAGGAAGTCCAAAAGCTTGATGACATTAATGTGGGAGAAAAGGCAGCCGGTGTGCATGGGGAAGATAATATGGCGGCACGTGATTTACGACACAAAAGGGATGTGGGGGGTAAAGTAAATGACCTCAGCTGTAATGGTGATGGTGGACTTCACATTAATTTTTCGGGTAGAGAGCAGGTTGGGCTGGGTATTGGGTCTCCTAGTGTTGGGCCTACCCCATTGGTGAACTTGGGCAAGAGAAATAGAATTGACCAGAGCCCTCCATCGATTGGGTCTGTTCAAGGGCCTACACAAAAGATGTTTTATCATCCCAACTCACCACTGGACCTGAATACTCCGGCTTCTGAAAATTTGGTTTCTGGGGAAGCTGACGCCGACTCCCATAAGTCTCGTGGAGGTGCGAATACCGATGCAGGGCCTGGATTGCGAGATAGGGAGAATTTCCCGAGCCAAGATCCTCGCCAGGAAGTAGTTGCTCCCAATCCTATCTGTTTTGAAGAAGTGCTGGCCACATTTCAAGTTGGTTCTCTTATTGGTGTCGATCTGAAAGGCTTTGAGTCGGCCACGGAACAGTGCATTGTCGATGAAGGGGTAAACAACGGTTTAAAATGAATTGCCTTTCTATAAATCTTAGGGGGGTGCGGAATAACAGGAAATCGGATTGGATCAGAGGGCTGAAAACAAGTTATGGTGTCCAGTTTCTCGCAATACAGGAAACAAAGGTACAAGATTCGGAGGCGTTTGTGTTTAGTCAGTTCTGGGGTAGGGCCGAGTACAAGATCGCTACTGTGAACTCACAAGGAAGGTCTGGTGGGTTGGCTTGCTTATGGTGTCCCGCTGTGTTCAGGTGCGACAATCTAATCCATAATAGGTATTTTATTGTTGTCTCGGGTAATATGGTCAGATCTGGGTGTAGAGTTAATTTGATCAATGTATATGCACCAAATGATGCGGCTAATAGGCGGGCCGTGTGGTCGGAAATATTGGGGATTAGAAACTCGATGCAAGGGTTATGGATTTTAATGGGGGATTTTAATGAGGTACGGAACGCTAACGAACGTATGAACTCAGAATTCAGTGAATCAAGTGCAGAAGCGTTCAACCAGTTTATCTTATCGGCTGGATTAGTGGAATATAACATGGGGGGAGGGAGTTTTACGTATATCTCAGATAATGGCAGGAAACTGAGCAAATTGGATCGCTTCTTAGTATGCTTGGGTTTCATGGAGAATTGGCCTAATGCATCCGTCACTGCCCTTGACCGGGAAGCGTCGGATCACCGTCCTATAGTGTTGACAGTCTCCCAATCTGATTTCGGTCATACACCTTTCAGATTTTTTAATTCATGGTTTGAGATCCCGGATTTTACTACCTATGTGTTGGATAGATGTGGTAATTTCTCATTCTCGGGACCTGGAGATCTTGCCTTGGCTATCAAACTAAGATGGCTAAAAAACAACATCAAGGTATGGCTTAAAGAGGAAAAACATAGGAGGGAAGGAATTTATGGCAACAAGAAGAAAAGGTTGGCGTTCATCGAGAGCCTGGCGGAAGAACGGGCCCTTCTTGATGAGGAACTTAATGAAAGAATGGAGTGTAAAAGTTTCGTTGCTGATTTCGATAGATTGAAACAGTTGGATATCCGACAGAAATCCAGGTCTAGGTGGGCAATTGATGGGGATGAGAATTCCGCTTTCTTCCACCAAATCATCAACTCAAATATTAGCTCAAATAGGTTGAACGGATTGATGACCAATGGGGAATGGACCACTAATCCGCTTGCGATCAAAGAATCTTTGTTTGATTTTTTTCGCCTTCAATTCACGGAACCGATGCCAGTGAGACCGAACCTGGTATGCCCAAACTTGACTAGCATTACTGATTCGGATGCCGATATGTTGGTAAGCCCTTTTTCTGAGGAGGAAATTAAAGTTGCGGTATGGGATTGTGAAGGTGACCGAGCACCGGGGCCAGATGGTTTCAATTTTAAATTTATCAAAAGATGTTGGTCGGGACTTCGGTTGGATATCATAAAGCTTTTTGATAAGTTCTTCATGGAGGGATCTCTCAACAAGTGTTGTACATCATCCTTTATCGCTTTAATTCCCAAATCGAAAGATCCGACGGGGCCCGCAGACTTCAGGCCAATTAGTTTAATTGGTGTTATCAATAAAGTGATATCTAAAGTACTCGTGAACCGGCTTAAAGGGGTAATGGGGAAGCTGATTTCAGAACATCAATCAGCCTTTTTGGCGGGCCGAAGCATTACGGATGGCCCTTTGATACTAAATGAAGTACTTAATTGGTTAAAAGCGTCCAAGAGATCGGGGATGTTCTTCAAAGTTGATATCAGTAAGGCATATGACTCAGTTAACTGGGCTTTCCTTAATTCGATTATGACCCAAATGAACTTCCCAAGCAAATGGAGAGGTTGGGTTATGGCTACGTTATACTCGGCCCGTGCATCAGTACTAGTAAATGGGTCGCCAACTAGAGAGTTTGACTGTTCGCGTGGACTAAGACAAGGTGACCCGCTTTCCCCTTTCTTATTTGTCATTGTTATGGAGGCCCTAACTGGAATTATGAAACATGCTACCTCGCTTGGCCTTTTTAGTGGGATAAAAATCCCAAATGGTGGTCCATCTTTATCTCATTTGATGTACGCAGATGATGTAATGTTCATGGGTGAATGGTCGTCATCAAATGTGAATAATCTAAGAAGGGTGATGAGATGCTTTTACTTAGCCTCCGGCCTAAAGATAAATCTTGCTAAGTGCAGTATATATGGGATTGGAGTGAATGATCAGGAAGTACAAGATATGGCCTCTATCATAAATTGCAAACAAGGTACGTTCCCATTTAAACATCTCGGCCTGGTAGTAGGTGCAAATATGAATCTTACTCGAAATTGGAAGTCGGTGGTTGATATCTTTAAACACAGACTGTCACTATGGAAAGCCAAAACACTATCGTATGGTGGGAGAATAACACTCATAAAATCTGTCTTAAATTCGTTGCCGACATATTATTTCTCCTTGTTCAAAGCTCCTTTGAAAGTAATTGAGTCGTTGGATAAAATAAGAAGAGTGTTTTTTTGGGGGGATCGGAAGAAAAGGCGAAAATGAATTGGGTAGCATGGGATAAAACAATCGCTCCGGTGGAGTATGGGGGTTTGGGTTTCGGTTCACTTAGAGACGCGAATCTAGCTATGCTAGCTAAATGGTGGTGGAGGTTTAAAACAGAAAAGGATGCTTTATGGCGTCAAGTAGTATGGGCGATTCATCATAGACCGAGGGCATGGAGTGAATTCCCGGGTAAAGTCTCAATAGCTGGGCCATGGAAAAATATCCTTAGCATATGGCAACCGCTCTCCTTGGTTGGAGTTGATATGAAACAGGATATATCGGCGACAGTAAGAAATGGTAAAAGCATATCCTTCTGGCTGGACAGGTGGGCCGACCCATCGCCATTGTACCTAAAATTCCCGGACATCTTTAAAATCGAATCGGATAAAAACTGCAGCGTGGCGGATCGGTTGGGTTCCGGACAGGCTGGGCCTGCTCTCAATTGGGCCTGGATTCGGTCTGATTTAAGTGGGGTTGAAGCGGAACAATTACATCAGCTCACGGGCCTACTCAATGGTTATGTTCTTGAGTCTGGGCCGGATAGATGGGCCTGGAAATACGAGACCAGCGGGTTTTTCAGTGTGTCCAGTATCAAGTCCTGGCTTGGTTCTTTTAACCGATCGGTCCCGCAACACATTTTTAAGTGGAATAGTTGGGTTCCAAAAAAAGTAGCGATCGTAGCTTGGAGAGGCGAGATGGAGAGGCTCCCAACCAGGCAGGCTTTGTCAGCTCGGAACGTGCCGGTTTTGGATCAAAGATGTGTTATGTGTGGCGAGTATATTGAGACGTGTGAACACTTATTCGTGTCATGCCAGTTTGCACAAATAATATGGCAAAATGTTGCGGATTGGTGCAAGATTCCCCCTATTTATGCGTTTGGATTAAAGGATCTACTGGTTTTACACGAGTCGGTCTCAGGTTCAAGGATGAAGAGGAAAGCGCTGCATGCGGTAGTCTTGGTCTCGATCTGGTGCCTTTGGAAAGCAAGAAATGAGCTCGTATTTAGACAAACGAACCCGAATACCATCAAACTGTTGGAGGAGATTAAAGCAATGGCGTTTCTTTGGGTTAAAAATAGAGCTAAATTGGAGGCTTTCTCATGGGAGGCTTGGAGTCGCTTTTATTTTGGTTAGTTTGTAATGAACATGTATCTGGTTTGGTGTTGATGTAACTGTTGTATATTGGTGGTAGCACCTTGCTACAAGTGGAATAAAATTTTTCTGTCGGCCGTTCAAAAAAAAAAATAACATATTTGATTGGGCCGCAATTTTATGATATCACATGGGCTTACAAACACATGCAACCTGACAATTATGAGCAATTTCAGAATTAATGGCCAACACTCCTTTAATATCTACTGATTTTAATTGGACCTCAATTTGAACAAATCACATACAATATGTACCAATCAATTTCCCATGCAAACATTGAGTTAGCGGCCGACAACTTTAAAGCAAAGATTAATTCTATTTGACCACCTCGTTTCAAATAACTTTCAAACTGTTTCAAATGACTTGGTCACCTCGTTTCAAATTGTGCGACCACTTCGTATAAAATGGACTAATTTGGTGCGAAATGGATTATTTAGAACTCAATCCGTGCGAAATGGAGATTCAAATTCAAACGAAATGATGAACTTTCAAGCAAAATGGACCATTACGTGCGAAATGGAGTCCATTTCATACGAATTGATATTATTTGGTGCGAAATAAAGCTGATGTCTCGTGATTTCGGACCAAAAAATTTAGATTTCTCCCAAATGGCTTTGAATTAAGATCTGAAACTTTGTAGGGTTATAGATCAGGTGTTTTCGCACAACATATCCAAAAATCAGCTAATTTGGACCGTAAAAACCCGTTCAATTTTGCAAAATTTAGTTGAAAACGTGAAAGAATGAGTAGAAGTCAGAATTTTCCAGTGAAAACAAGCTAAATGGTAAGAACTCTTCATCCTGAGCTCTGATACCACTTGTAGGATTGTTTGCACGACCAAACGAGTCGTTCAGAAGAGTTCTCGGACCAAATATATCCGGACATCTAAAAATTTATGTAATCATTAAAATATTTTATTTTAGTGATTGGCATGATAAAATTCCATTCGTCGCGTAATTTGGATCGTTTTTGCGTTCGTTACGACTTCTGTCGTAATTAACCGAATAATGCAACCGTACGACCAAACGAACCGACATCCGAGATGCTTTTGAGCATATTTTAAGTTCCCTATACTTTAACTTCATTTTAGAGCCTTGAAATGAGGTTAACGGGGCTTAAACGTGTCAAAACGCATAAAAAATCAAGTTTGGACCTGTTCTGCCATTTAGTGAAAGTTCCTGCCAGCAAACAAGGCCCTTATGGACCTTGTTACGGTCTGTAAGCCTTCACTAGATCAGCAGAAGCCATTTTATTTAAAACCTAGCTGCTCCTTTGTTTTGCACATGGTTTCCTTCATTCTATGGACTGGTTTTGAACTCCCCTAGTTTGCTAAATTAGTGGGTACACATGGAGGGCTAAGATTGAAGCTCAGATTTCAAGAAATGATCCTAACGGTTTTGAGAAATCTATAAATACCCACCTTGATTCATTTGGTTCTTCACACTTGATCTAATTTATGATCTAAGTTGAAGCCTTTGCTTCATACCTGAGTATTTTAGATCAAGTTCTTCATTGCTTGGACCTTTTGTAAGTCTCCTTCATGCTTGTTCATGTATTTCAAGCATGAAAGTCAAACAGTGTTTGACTTTCTGCTTTGACCAGTCAATGGTCAACACGAAGTTCGTTTGAACTTCACAACATGAGCGTAACCACGATGGTCATAGTCCTTTGTGACTATACCTACGGATTACCACGTTGATTAGGAGTAGTGACGAGTCACAATTTCGGTCAAAATGCGTATTCATGCGTATTTTTGCAACCAAACTATTCTTGGGTATCAAAACCCTTTGTTTTGATATCAAAACCTGTTTTCTAACTTTGTTAAACATGTTTTAACATGTTTAACTCATCACTTTTAGTCTAGTGCTTATATAGAGTCGTAAAGTCAAGCGGTCTAAACCGCCGCTTAGACTTTCGAACTCGACCCGTTTGGTCGATCATTAGGAACCGACCAAGCATGTTTAGTGACCATAGTTGTATAGGGAATAACCTTTCGAGGTTATACCATATGGTCATTAGTTTAATTAGTTGTATGATAGGTTGTTTATATGCCTTAGGTAAAATGACCAAAATACCCTTTTCATGCATAATTGGTATACAAGCATATGTAACCTAAGCTTTTGTCACTTAACTAATTATGCAACATATTTAAACATGTTTAGGCATATAATACTTGTCATAGGACTAGTTAGGCATTCCGAACGTGTTTTACGCGAACGACGCGTTAAAGTAGCGTAAGCTACCTAAACGAGTCGTATTGGGTCGTAAGCATATAGGATAGGTTCCGTTTTAGTATGTAGGCTTTGTTAAACCATATCACATGAGTTCCAATACTCATTTGGTTTACGAAAACTCATCCTATCCGATCTCCCGATTTAGGTCCGGTTTATTAACATAGTTACCTATTCCGATCTCCCGGTTTAGGTCCGGTTAATTAACATAGTTACCAATATTAGGTGCCGGTTGATTTCCGTGATCTCTTTAGCTTTGCTTGGTTGTTGTTCAAGACTTCTAAGCATCCTCAAGTGAGTACATAGTCCCCTCTTTTACTGTTTTCAAATATTTTGGGGTGAAACACATGTGCCTACTTGTTAGTTTCATGCTTTTCATGTTTTTATATCATATGCTTACTATGTTTATATAGTACAAGTATAGTACATGATTTCATTATGTTTTGCTATATATGTTCATTTAGCATGCTAGCACATTGATTTTTTATATATTACATTTTGTTGCATATGTTCATCCAGCATATGGACACATTGTTTTACATTTTGATCCGTTTGAACCATTTGGAACTGTATGATCCGTGTGAATTATTTGATCCGTTGAACCGTTTGGAACTGTATGATCCGTGTGAATTATTTGATCCGTTTGAACCGTTTGGAACTGTATAATCTATGTGAACCGTTTGGAACTTTTTATCTAATCCGTTTGGGACTGTTTGATCTATTTGAACTATTTGAACCGTTGGGTTAGGGAAGTGATTAGGTAACGGGGCAGGTGTAATGTGATAAAAGCATGGTGGATACGTCGCTGATACTTCCTATATATAAGTGCTTTTAACACATTATATATCATTGCGTTATCTAGATCACTTGGGAAAAGGTTATCAAAACAAAGTTATATTTCAAGGTTTTTCTAACAATATAAACCATTTAAGTTTTATTACAAAAACAATTTACGATTTGGGTTTACAAAAACAAATGTTTTGGGTTAAGAATCATGGCTACGAGATTTTATAAAGTTATAACCATCTTGATTTGAGTTGGTTATTTATGTTGCAATACTATACACTTTTCAAAACAAGGTTTTTAAATAAAGTATCGCAACATGTAAACTAGCCATGAATCCGACACTCTCATAAAACCTATGTACTCACCGACATTTTTATGCTGACATATTTTCACATGTGTTTCAGGTACCATAGTTGATGATGTTTCATGATGATATTGATGCATACTCACATAGGATTGGACGAGGCCTTAGTGACTTAATACCAATTAAAGTCAATTTGTTCATGTCTTGTTTCTAATTTCAATACAATGTAATAAACTTAATTCAATAAAACGTAACTTTAATCCATGTGTTGTGAAACAATGACTCTGTTACGACACTCCCCGACGTTTTCGCCGCGGTTTGGTGTTTTAACACGATCGGGGTGTGACAGAAAAGTTGGTATCAGAGCCCATGGTTATAGGGAATTAGGTTATCAGTAATGCTTTGACCTACTCTATAACCTTCCTAGGACCCTAACGCGAGTTTTCTTGCGTTTAGTCGTAAAACAATACTGTCGCCTATCTTTAGGTGACAACCACAACAGGAACACAAATTTCGAATCTGCTTTGAAAACTAATCATCTGTTCTAGGATGATTTATTATAAGGTTTTGAACCTTCAAAGTTTTCAAAATCTTGTCAAAGTTTGGGTCTTAATAATGTGAACACGTGCAATCTGGAAGGGTGGGTGCCTGTATCCTGAGTTTTTTGTCTAAGGCTAGAGTGTTCGTACAAATCCACATAATCGGACCAGCCACTCTTACCTGGGAACTCTTGGGATGAGTGTCCACTTATAGGCTAAAGCATGTCTACGTGGTTCGAACAAATGAGGACCTATTTACTTTGATTTAGCTTTTGTGCGTCGTTTGTTTGCATTCGTGGTTCGAACAAATGACCATCACCCATGCCTTTTCGGTCGGTAATTGTAACATCCTTACCCAATGCCATTTCACTTGTTTTCTCTCTTGTTTCCCCTTTTAGAATGCCTCCACGACGCGATAATCAGGTACCTAATGAAGAACTGACAGCTATCATTACACAACAAATGACTGCTGCAATCCCAAACATCATTGCTCAATGTAACCAAGCCCTCAATAACAACAATAATGCTCCCTGTAACTTCAAGACATTCAACTCTGCCAAGCCATCAAAATTTTATAGGTCTCAAGGAGCGACTGCACTTCTGCAATGGTTCGAGAGTCTAGAGAGCACCTTCAGACATGTTCAGTGTCCAAACGAGCGAAAGGTTGAATTCGCATCTAGTGTCTTTGAGAAACGAGATTTAACATGGTGGAATGGTATGATGAGAGATAGGAGTGCCGAGGTAGCACTGGCTCAAACCTGGGAAGAGCTTCGAGCTCTAATGATGAGGGAATTTTGTCCTCGTCATGAGATTAGGGCATTGGAAAGGGAATTCGACGATCTTAAGCAAGATAGCGGTGAGTATCGAGCCTACACGAACCGTTATGAAGAGTTAAGTCTGTTATGCCCGAACATGGTTACACCTTTGGATAAGGCAATCGAAAAGTACATTGATGGCCTCCCTGACTCAGTACAAGACATTGTGACTGGTAGCAACCCCACTACAGTTAGGCAGGCCATTGAGCTATCCACTACCTTGACTGAATCTCAAATCAGGAAAGGTAAACTTTTTCGAAAGAGTGACAAGAAACCGATAGAGGAATCGAAACCAAAGGATGAACAGACTGAATCCTCCAAGAAGTCAAAGAAGAGAAAGGCTTCTCAGAACTTCGCCGTGGTTGCTCACAATGATCAAGCTGTCCCCAACCAACCAGCTCAACCCCCTGCTAGGAAGCCATACAACGGAACTGCACCCTTGTGCAACCAATGTAGCCTTCATCATCATGCCAGTGTAAAGTGCCGCAAATGCCAAATTTGTGGACTTATAGGTCATACAGCAAGAGTTTGCCCAGTTGCAGCTGCACCAAATCAAGCTGACAACAATCATGCTCAAGCTCGTTTTCCACCAGGTTCTTGCTTCAATTGTGGCGAGATGGGCCATTTCCGAAGAAATTGGCCAAAGCTTGCTAATGCGAATCCAGCTCAGGTGTGAGCATCTGACCAATTAGAAGACGACATTAATTAGAAATAATCAAGCCTTATGTATTATTTTCTTTTGTTGTCAAGGACTATGAAACAATTGTTGTTGTTGTTTATAAATAAATTTTTTATTTACATTGCGATGTATTTATGTGGTTGCATGTATAAACAACATATCCCCTATAATTCCGACAATCAAGGAATCGTATTCCTTGAAGAACAGACTACCCCTAAAATTCTTCCATTTTATGATCTCTTGCGTTTCCACGAAAATCCTAAGTACCCGTTTCTTCCAAGGAAACGAAGTACAAGGCGCAAGTTACAACTCTGGACGAATACCCAAAGTACCACTATAAATCCTTAATATGGTACCTAAGGGTATTTCCTTAAGTCCTTAATTGTTGTCTACCTTAATTCGAATATTACGTTTCCTTGTAAACGAAATCGAATTTTTGGAAGATCATCCTATCTTTTCAGATATATTCTTGAGGACGTTAAAGTCCATCGACTGGGTTCCTGGTGTACCTTGAATACCCATGTTCAAATCGATAGCAAGTTAATAGCAATTAAACAAACTGATAACAAATTTATAACCAAGAAAAAAATTATGTGCTTATGTGTTTATGTGTTGACCTAATTAAAGTTGTCTCGACCTTGTTCAAATTCTATTCCCTTCACATTATAAAACAAACTATGATTACTATGCAAGGAATTACGTAATTATGGATGCATACATAATTGTGGAATTTAGTGCACATAAACCACATCAAGTTTTATCATGTGTCTAGAGTTAACTCTATTCATTTCCATTTATGATGGAGCACCCATTGAGGAAAAATGAACTAGCTATTCATTTTTCACTTCTGAAAGAATATCCATTGAGGGAAATGAATATCCTTTTGATCACCCCTTCATTTCCATTTCTGAAGAATACCTGTTGAGGAAAATGACTCCGTCCGTTCATTTTCTTTTCTGAAGAATATCCGTTGAGGGAAATGAATATCCTTTTGATTATCCCTTCATTTCCATTTCTGAAGAATACCCGTTGAGGAAAATGACTCCATCCATTCATTTTCGTTTCTGAAGAATATCCGTTGAGGGAAATGAATATCCTTTTGATTATTTTTTCATTTCCATTTCTGAAAAATACCCGTTGAGGAAAATGACTCCGTCCGTTTATTTTCGTTTCTAAAGAATATCCGTTGAGGGAAATGAATATCATTTTGATTATTCCTTCATTTCCATTTCTGAAAAACCCGGTGAGGAAATTGACTCTGTCCGTTCATTTTCATTTCTGAAGAATATCCGTTGAGGGAAATGAATATCCTTTTGATTATTCCTTCATTTCCATTCAGAAGAACCCGCTGAGGAAAACGACTTCATCCGTTCATTTTCGCTTCTGAAGAATATCCGTTGAGGGAAAATGACAGGATTTTTCCTTGCATATCTTTGATGGGTTACTCTATGCAAATAGATAATACCCTAGATTCCATGCAAGACAATCGTTTAACACAACGTCACAGACAGACTCCTACGAATAAATTTCGGGACGAAATTTCCTAAAGTAGGGTAGACTGTGACATCTGTGTCACTTCAACCGTCAAACAAATACCAAATCAATGAAATACTGTGTTTTATACTTGGGATTTGTATAAATATGTGTATCATTTGCACATATCAATTCTTGTTCGATTTCGAGCTTTAAATCGCTTTCTAGAAGGTTATACGCAAACTGATGCATAAACGTAATTAGTTTAACGCAAAAAACACTTCGGAACAGTGACATAGGCTTAACATACCTTAAATAACCTTTACATAACTTAGAAATAAGTTTTGGAGGGTTTGGTGTGTCGAAATCAAGTTTATTCGCTTATAGGGACTAATTTCGACAAGCTGCGAAAGTATGCTGATTCGTACTGTAACGAACATTCCAGAACTTGATCATAAGTTTAGTATGCCCTAAATATCCTTTATATAGCTTAGAAATAGGCTTTGAGGGGTTCGGTGTGCTAAAACAAACTTTTTGGTCAATCAGGGACTAAAAGCGCCAAAAAGTGCACAAGTTTGCATTTTCGCGCATATCTTACGTTCTGAATATATCTGGATATCCAAAAATTTATGCAATCATTAAAATATTTTATTTTAGTGATTGGTATGATAAAATTCCATTCGTCGCGTAATTTGGATCGTTTTTGCATTCGTTACGACTTCCGTCGTAATTAACCGAATAACGCAACCGTACGACCAAATGAACCGACATCCGAGATGTTTTTAAGCATATTTTAAGTTCCCTATACTTTTTCATTTTAGAGCCTTGAAATGAGGTTAATGGGGCTTAAACGTGTCAAAACGCATCAAAAATCAAGTTTGGAGTCACAGGGGCCTGTTCTGCCATTTAGTGAAAGTTCCTGCCAGCAAACAAGGCCCTTACGGACCGTATGGACCTGGTTACGGTCCGTAAGACTTCACCAGATTAGCAGAAGCCATTTTACTTAAAACCCAGCTGCTCCTTTGTTTTGCACATGGTTTCCTTCATTCTATGGACTTCTATGGACTGGTTTTGAACTCCCCTAGTTTGCTAAATCAGTGGGTACACATGGAGGGCTAAGATTGAAGCTCGAGTTTCAAGAAACGATCCTAATGGTTTTGAGAAATCTATAAATACCCAGTTTGATTCATTTGGTTCTTCACACTTGATCTGATTTATGCTCTAAGTTGAAGCCTTTGCTTCATACCTGGGTATTTTAGATCAAGTTCTTCATTGCTTGGACCTTTTGTAAGTCTCCTTCATGCTTGTTCATGTATTTCAAGCATGAAAGTCAAATAGTGTTTGACTTTCTGCTTTGACCAGTCAATGGTCAGCACGAAGTTCGTTTGAACTTTGCAACGTGAGCGTAATCACGATAGTCATAGTCCTTTGTGACTATACCTACTAATTACCACGTTTATTAGGCGTAGTGACGAGTCATAGTTTCGGTCAAAATGCGTATTCATGGGTATTTTTTTCAACCAAACTATTCTTGGGTATTAAAACCCCTTGTTTTGATATCAAAACCTGTTTTCTAACTTTGTTAAACATGTTTTAACATGTTTAACTCGTCACTTTTAGTCTAGTGCTTATATAGAATCGTAAAGTCAAGCTGTCTAAACCGCCGCTTAGACTTTCGAACTCGACCCATTTGGTCGATCATTAGGATCTGACCAAGCATGTTTAGTGACCATAGTTGTATAGGGAATAACCTTCCAAGGTTATACCATATGGTCACTTAGTTTAATTAGTTGTATGATAGGTTGTTTATATGCCTTAGGTAAAATGACCAAAATACCATTTTCATGCATAATTGGTATATAAGCATATGTAACCTAAACTTTTGTCACTTAACTAATTATGCTACATATTTAAACATGTTTAGGCATATAATACTTGTCATAGGACTAGTTAGGCGTCCCGAACGCGTTTTCCGCGAACGACGCGTTAGAGTAGCGTAAGCTATCTAAACGAGTCGTATTGGGTCGTAAGCACTTAGGATAGGTTCCGTTTTAGTGTGTAGGCTTTGTTAAACCATATCACATGAGTTCCAATACTTATTTGGTTTATGAAACCTCATCCTATCTGATCTCCCGATATAGGTCCGGTTTATTAACATAACCTATATTAGGTGCCGGTTGATTTCTGTGACCTCTTTAGCTTTGCTTGTTTGTTGTTCAAGACTTCTAAGCATCCTCAAGTGAGTACATAGTCCTCTCTTTTACTGTTTTCAAATATTTTGGGGTGAAACACATGTGCCTACTTGTTACTTTCATGATTTTCATGTTTTTATATCATATGCTTGCAATGTTTATATAGTACACGTATAGTACATGATTTCATTATGTTTTGCTACGTATGTTCATTTAGCATGCTAGCACATTGATTTTTTATATATTACATTTTGTTGCATATGTTCATCTAGCATATGGACACATTGTTTTACATTTTGATCCGTTTGAACCGTTTGGAACTGTATGATCCGTGTGAATTATTTGATCCGTTGAACCATTTGGAACTGTATGATCCGTGTGAATTATTTGATCCGTTTGAACTGTTTGGAACTGTATGATCTATGTGAACCGTTTGGAACTGTTTATCTGAACCGTTTGGAACTGTTTGATCTATTTGAACTGTTTGAACTGTTGGGTAGATAAAATCAGAGGCGGAATTCATTGATTAGATCTTCCTTTCAGCTTGATATGCACTGAGATGTAGTTTAACTGTCGTTTGTATTGATATAACAACGTTACACGAGCTGGCGACACTTCGGCAGAGTTTCGCTACCGGAATCAGAATGTTACAAATGAGAAACCAAGACCTCCTATTTATAGGAAAGCTCAGATCGCATGAACCCATCCCACACGAACTGGTTCATCTCGTGCGAGTTGACAGGTTCCAATCTGTTTCCCGTTTCTTTCGTTAAACGTGTCTTGGTCTATCTATCCTATTGCACGACTCGATACAAGACGAAGTCAACAGACATATACACCAACAATAATCTTTTAACCATCAAAATAAGAAGTAAAAATAGGATCAAAGAAGCTTACTACTAGCACTAAGGCTAAGGAAGAACAAGAAGCAAGATGATGAAGAAATGTAGTGGATAAAAGCTCTTTGTGAAGGTCCTTCAAGTTCCAATGCTTCCAAGCCTCCTAAATATGCTTAAGACACCTTGTAGGATACTTAGATTACGAAGGAATGAATTGAAAAAGGATGATGGTGGGTGGAAGTGTATGGTCGTAGCTAATGGGGAAGGAGGAGAAAGAGTTGTAGTTTTGATGATGATGAAGATTATGTGTTATAATTCAATGGTTATATAGAATTTACTTCCAACATTCATTTAACTCTTGGTTATTATGTTCCAATCCTTACTAGCATATCCATTAAAATAATTAAAAGAAATCAAGGGGTGGGACCCTTGTCCCTAACCAGTTATGAGGGGGGGTCTAGTTGAGATAAAATGGTAAGTTAAGTGTTATAGTTAGATTTCAAGTATACTAGTTAAGGTTATATGTGTTATATGTTTATAGGATGTGTTGTGATGTTCGGTGACCATAACTAGCTTGGAAATAGTAAAACAATGCTTCTAGTGAAAATCTGGTGTTTTGGGTAGTGTTCGGTTGTTCGGTTGGTTACCGGTTCGTTAAAGTGCTAAGTCGCGCAGCTTAGTGTGCTTTATGTTGTATTTTATGACAGTTTTGGTTCCCGACACCTAGGAAGGTATTCAGGACCATTAAATCATAATTCTGCATTATATTTAGTTGTTAAAAAGCTGAATATTGCTGAATTTGTTTATTTTCTGCAGAATTTTGTAGTTTTAGTGTGTTTCTGGCACTTTCTGGTACCTAAATCATCACTAGGTAAGCAGTTTTATGATCCCTACTTTCCTACACTCTATTCTAGTGTAACTCTTGGTTTCGGGCTCATTCTGTGTCTTAACATCACGTCTGTCTAAGTACTGAACTCCCGTCAGTACTTCTTGTTTGTCTGATAACTGTGCTAACTTTGTTTTGTGCATTTATAGAACTATATTGTGTTGCATGTAGTAATGATAAAAGTCTTGCAACATTAAATGTCATTGTATGCATATAACAGTAATCAGAAATTCATTCGTCTTGTAAACTACATCATGCGCAGTCATTAAAGCACCGATTGCTGTTTAATTATTGTACAGAATGCATGGAAAAGTGCCAGTTGTCACAGAGGCAACGTTACCCTCGGCCATATTGGTCTGAGTCAGTAAGGATACGGTCTCGTAAGGCCGAAATATTGGAAGATAATAAAGAAAGTTATTAATGCAAAATGTGGCATGTCTCTCTTTTGGAGGCAACGCTACCCTCGGCCATATTGGTCTGAGTCAGCAGGGATACAGTCCTGCATACCCAGTTTAAAGTTTTAATAGTAGTTTATTTATAAGGGATTCAAGTCGTTCTTACTTCCCCCGATTTGATGCTATCTGCCTCAAGAGAAGTCCTAATAAACTTGAATCAAGTCCTCGCAGGATCTGTACACTGAACGAGGCAAGAACTTTACCCAAACCACCCTTCTAACCCCCTTCCAGGTAGTTAACGTGTTTTATATAGACCATAAAGACATGAATGAGTGAATCAACAAAACATGAAGAGATGATAAAATAAAGTTCACTTTCAGTATAAAAAAAACTAGTTATTAAAGTTATTAATACATATCCAAATAAAAAGTTAACCAAAACGTAGAAATCAAAAGTACTACATAAAATATTTGTCTTCACCAAGTGATATAAGAGATTAGTCAAGCATGACCTTTGTTTGACAAGAACTCTTACGATTAAGCATGACATTTGTTTGACAAGAACTCTAAGATTAGCCAAGTGATGTAAGAGATTAATTTAATGAATTTATTTTCTTCTCATATTGATGTTTAATCTCTTTCTTATTGCTCTATGATGATAATGCTTACCATAAAATGATAAAATTGTCTCTACAATATTTTTATCACCAATATTTTTAAACCCCTTAAAGATATTAACTTCCATCAAATTAAGTACCTAAAAGTATAGTACCAACACAAAGAAATTAGTTTGCACCAAAATAAATATTTTTTGTAAACCGCTTTATCGACTTATTAAATTTTTTTAGAGTAAATTACAAGTTTTGTCCTTAACGTTTCCAAATCTTGCACGTTATGTCCTTTAGTCCTAACCTAGTTAGATTTTTTTGGTTAAATTAGATTGCACAAGGGCATTTTAGTCTTTTTACCTTCTTAGGGGGCATTGTTGTAAACAACTTTTAATGAGGGACTCTTTGAACAAAATCAAAAAATAAAAGGTTTTATATAAACTTTATATTCTCTCTCTCACTCTCATCAGATTTTCCCTCTCTCTCTCTTCTCTCCCTCTCTCATCTGAAAATCCATTCCGGGACATCTCTCTGTTTTATGAAACAAGAATGGTTGTTGGAGGTGATTAGGGGCCATCTTTCTGTTTTATGAAACATCATTACAGCACCGCACCGGAACAATGATTCGAATCAATCAATGAAACCTCACATCCATCGATCGAAACCGGCTCGGAAATCGGCAACGGCACAACGAATGAACCTGAAACGTTGAGTACTTGAAGCTGAATCGGCATCGACACAACGAACGAAGGAATCAGAAATGAATTTGTTTGATTTTTTTTCTCTCTCTATCTCTTTAAAACCCCATTTGTATATTTTTTTCTGATTTGTACAAATCTTTCAATCCTTATAGCTGCCAACATTGAAACGATTGTGAATTTGTGGATTTTTGGTTGTTAAGTTGATTGGGGGATTTGGGGATTTTTGGTTGTTTGAGTTGTTATTTGGGGATTTTGGTTTTTGATTTTTGATTTGGAGATGGCAGTGGCGGTATAGTGACGGGATCGATGATGGTGGTGGATTAGATTGAATGTGGTGGTTGATGGTGGTTGTTAGCGGCGGTGGAAGTGGGTGGTTGGTGGTGGGATGGTGACGGGTGGGTGGCGGACGTTCAATCTGTTGCTGGGTTTTTTTGGTTACATATCTTTAAACCAAAAAAGGGTTTTAATTTGGTGAATTCATACATTTTTTTTTGTTACAAAGAGGTATTTATGGTTTTGTTCAGTAGGTTTTGAGAAAAGTTCTGCAAAACAGCAAATCAAATTAGTGTTTTAGATTGAATTTGGTTAAAACCCTTTTGACGAGTGGTTGTAGGAGGTGATTAGGGGCGGCGGCGGTGGTTGTGTGAGGGGCGGTGGGTGAAGCCGAGAGAGAGAGGGAGTTGATGGTGATGATCAGTTGATGGTGGTGGTCTTGCTAGAGAGAGAGTAGGAGAGAGAGAGCTGATATATTAATAATAATAATTTTTATAAATATTTTGTTTTCTTTTCTTTTTTTAAATAATATTAAATAAATGGGTAAAAAGACTAAAATGCCCTTGTGTAATCTGATTTAACCAAAAAAATCTAATTAGGTTAGTGCTAAATAACATAACGTGCAAGATTTGGAAACGTTAAGGACAAAACTCATCAATTTTAAAGGTAAAGGACAGCGCCTGAAATTTGAGACAAACATAAAGTACAAAACTTGTAATTTACTCATTTTTTTAACATCATCTCACCATAAGACCGATCCAATCATCCAAACATTCTAATTTGTATGTTGCCATCCAATTATTAAAGCATACTCATTGAAAGTAATAAAATCAAATTGTTTAATAAAAAGTCTTCTCATGTTGCACGCCCTCAACCATTAAGCCACCATTACCAACACACTTGGTTAAACTTGTAGTTAAATATTCAAGAATATTATCATCGTGCTTAGGGTTGTTTAATAAACGAACGAACGTGACCTCTGTTCAAGTTTGTTCATTTAACTAAACAAACGAAATTTTCTTGTTTGTGTGTGTTTGTTTAATAAACGAACGAACACAAACGAAATTCTCGCCGAACAGTTCACGAACTATTCACTGAACTTTAGGTTCGTTTGCAGCCTAATCGTGCTAGCATGAATGAGTTGAACCTTGACAATCATGAGCATAAGTCGACTAGTGTTTTCACTAATATTAGTGTCTAAGTCATCACTATTTTATAGTTTCAACGTCATAGCTATCATATATGGGTATATTTTTAATATAACATAATGCATATTGAATATTAACGTTTGGATTATAAATACATTATAATATAATTTGGATTTTAGTTTAAACAAATTAAACCAACAAGCTTACCTTGGCACGGGTTCGGCTTCTTTATAAATGAGTCAATTTCTAACAGGGCAGAGCCAGTGTATTAGAAGGGGTAGCACGAGCTACCTCTCAACCCGTCTTCGTACCGTTTTTGTAGTAAAAAAAAAAAAAAATTCTGATTTTATACAAATGATACCGTTGATCCATAAAAGATATATATATTGGGATGCCCTGAATTTTTGGGCTAGAAACGAAGCAAGTCCAGAGCCACAAGCTTTGTAAAAAAACTTTGACCTGGCCCAGCAAAATTGCTATACCCGGCCCATTAGTGATTCCCGTTATCAGGAAAGTCAGCATAATAATATTACAGATAGATACAGAATCTGCCTGCCTGCCAAGCCAACTTCATTTTTATACCTTTCCTCAGCTCAGGCGCATGCAGCAGACGTACCGTTCATTCTCCGCTGGATATTCTCTTTCTCTTCCATTTTTGTGAAACAAATTCAAACCTTCACTTTTCTATTAAAAAAAAGTTGCAAACTTTTCAAACCCCTGTTACCTTAAACCTCTGATCAATCATTTTCCTTCCACATGAATTGATCATTTCAAAATATACCCATTTGCCAAAAAGGTGAAATCTTTCTTTATGGTTTGAGTTGTGATTTTTGATTGAAAGTGTGAAAAGATCGTAAATTGGGTTGTGGGTCTTTTGATTTTTGTGTTTTTAGTTGAAAATTGTTGGTTTAGGGTTTGTTTATTAAAATGGGGGGAATGTCGTCTGATAATGTTCATGGGCTTGTGTTAGCTGTGTCTTCAAGTGTGTTTATTGGATCCAGCTTTATTATTAAGAAAAAAGGTCTCATGAATGCTGGTGCTACAGGAATTAGAGCAGGTTTTCTTTCATCTCTCCCTCTGAATTTTCGTTTTTAGAAATGTTTATTTGTATGTTGTGAACACAATAGGGTTTATGTCTTAATTCTGATCAAATCTTGTTAACTTATGGGTTTTGTTATTTATACATAATCCTTGGTTTATATTATGGGATTTGTTAACTTTTCATGATCAAGTCTTGTAGCTTTTGGGTTTTGTTAATTATACATGATCAAATCGTGTTTTAACTTATTCAATTAAATTTACATGATAAGATCTTGTTAACTTATGGGCTTTCGTAATCAAATCTTGCATAACTGACGTGCTTTGTTAATCTTTCATGACGTGAACTTATGGGTTTGATTAATCAATCTTATGTTTCTTTGATTAGGTTCAGGAGGCTATTCTTACTTGAAAGAACCCTGGTGGTGGGCCGGGATGATGAGCAGTAAGTTCTATTAGTCATTGCTACAATCGAGCTCACGATTTTATAACGGTTTATTAATTAGTATTACTCTAAAGTTGATCGTATTGCAGTGATCATTGGTGAGGTGGCAAATTTTGCAGCTTATGCATATGCTCCAGCAATACTTGTAACCCCTTTAGGAGCTCTAAGTATGATAATCAGGTAGTGAGTGTTGCTGTCTAATATTTTTCTGATTTAAATGCTAAATAAATTTGATAATATACTTACCTATTATCCTATTGTTATCTGTACCACAAAATGTTATTCAGTGCAGTTTTAGCCCATTATTGTTTGGATGAGAGGTTGCATATTTTTGGTGTAGTCGGGTGCGCACTCTGTGTAGTGGGTTCAACCACAATCGTCTTGCATGCTCCACAAGAGACTCAAGTTAAGTCAGTTAAAGAAATTTGGTTCTTTGCAACCGAGCCTGGTACGTTATATCATAAATCTTTATATTTTTAGATGGTATATTGGATTTTAATAATCCCAACTATTCGCCGTAGGCCGCTAAAAACGGTTTTCCGGCAAAAAAGGAGTTTTCCGACGACTTCAATAATTGAGCCTTTTACTAGAAAAAGGTTCCTAAAGGTCCGTAATAAGGTTACAAAGAGGTCTGGGACAAAAATGTTGAGTTTTCTGGCAAAAAATGAGTTTTCCGGTCAAAAACGTTTTTTCGGCCACCGGAGACTAACGGTGTTTGGGTTCTGTTAGTCAGGGTCCATTGGAGGCCAATATGTTAATAGTTGGGACTGCCAGTGGTTATTTTTGAAGTTGGGACTGTTGGCGGCCAATGACGAATAGTTGGGATTATTAAATCCAATATTCCTTTTTAGATCATATATTTAACAGAAAAGATTATGCTTTTTGGTTTTATATTCTAACACAAACTTTTAGGGTCTTTAAACAGGATTTCTGGTTTATGCCTGCATTGTATTGGTTGTTGTTGGCGTACTTATTTACCGTTATGTGCCACTCTACGGTGGGACCCATCTGGTCGTATATGTAGGGATTTGCTCTCTTATGGGCTCCCTCACGGTCCGTGCTGTTTTCTTTAAATCTTTCCTTTCATTTATGTTTTCGCGTTTTCTGTCCCTCTTTAATGCTTGTTAAAAATTATAGGTTATGTGTGTGAAAGCAGTAGGAATCGCCATGAAATTATCGTTTTCAGGAAGTAATCAGTTCGTATACTTCCAAACATGGTTTTTCACTGTGCTGCTTTTCGGTTTCATTCTTACGCAACTCAACTATTTGAACAAGGTAATTTTAAAATGTATAGTTTACTATTTATTTTAAAGTAAAATGCCATTTTTGTCCTTGAGGTTTGGCCAGTTTTGCGACTTTTGACCAAAGGTTTGTTTTTTCGCATCTGGATCCAAAAGGTTTGAAATCTTGCCATTTTCATCTGGCTCATTAAGTCCATCCATTTTTCTCAGTTAAGTCAGGGGTATTTTCGTCTTTTTTGTTAACTTAAAGGGCAATTCGGTCTTTTTCTCTTTTGTACAAGCATTTAATATACCCTTACTAGATAAAAAAAACACTGTATTGCCCTTTAAGTTAACAAAAAAGACGGAACTATCCCTGACTTAAAGGAGAAAAATTGATGGAGTTAACGAGCCAGATGAAAATGGCGAGATTTCAAACCTTTTGGATCCAGATGCGGAAAAACAAACCTTTGGACAAAAGTCGCAAAACTCGGGGACGAAAATGGTATTTTACTCTATTATTTAAATTCGAACATAAAATTTACAAGTAATGCGTTCTTTATTAAAATAAAATTGTGTGTTTGCAGGCACTAGACACCTTCAATACTGCTGTCATTTCGCCGGTGTATTATGTGATGTTTACAAGCCTCACCATCTTGGCTAGTATGATCATGTTCAAGGTGATTTACATTTTACAGTAACCATGACATCAAATTAAAACTTTCAACTTTTTTTTAACATTTTCTTGAAATTTATTATCCAAACTGCAGAACTGGGATAGTCAAAACGCATCGCAGATTATATCTGAACTCAGTGGTTTCGTGACTATTTTCTCGGGGACGTTTCTCCTTCATAAAACTAAGGATATGGGAACTCCAGCAATACCTTCACAATCCCCTAAACTTTCAAATCCATCAACCAGAAGCCGAAACCAAAGCCCCGTAAGGCCGGACTTGTAAAATGGCACAGGTTGTTGTGGTGACTGGTGGTTGACCAAAGCTCCGGTGACCCGAGTTCTGAAATGTCACATGCTGTTAGAGGGTCTGTGGTAGATTAAGATGTTATTAACAAGAGAGTTGCTAGTGCATATATGGGTAGATGCTGCTGCTGAGAAGTGAGAACCATGAGGATTTGATTCATACCTTTGGCTCCTTTTATTAAATATTGATTATTATGATTTTTTGGCTTACATTCATGTGCATATTGTGACAAAACTGTTAACAGATTTTTTGTTTCTTTGTCAATTTTTAGCTCTAACTTTTGGCATTTATGTATTTATTTTTTCTTCTTAATATATTGGATTTGAAATATTACTGCCACTGTTCAAATAATTATTAAAATTGTTTTTTTTTTTTTTTTGAAGTTACAAAATCAAACATTTTTTACAAACAGGCAAATCGCAAAACCTATATTTTTTCACTCCTTCATTGTTAATTCTTTTAAAGTTTTATATAATTTTTTTCAAGTTTTGGTAATATTACTATTTATTTTTTTTTTCCAAAATCATCTATTATATTAGTTGTTCATTTAAATTATTGTCTATTTAGTAAGAAAAAATTACACCGTTAGTACTTGTGGTTTCTATCAAATTTCAGTGTCGGGTACTAATAGTTTTTTGTTGCAAAATCATGTGTTAACGTTCTAATTTGTCATAATGTTGAGTGATAAGGTCAAACATTGTTAACTTTTCTAATAAGTCTTACTAAAATGACTAAAATTCCCTTTAATAATTAAAGTTTTTAGGCATTTTGTAAAACTTAGAAATTGCAGGGAATATATATGTTAAATAACCAAACTTGTTAAATCAAACAAAAAGAAAGCACACTGATACGTGGTCGAAAACCAGTGTTCTAGCATATTTAAGTTGATGTTTTTACATAACTTTTAGTTTCGAATAGTCTACTTTTGATTGAAATTGTGTTTTGCAGGTCTAACGGAGTTTAAGGAGCTATACGGAGCATCGGGGCGGAAAACGGGTCAACCAGGAAGGCGAAAATGGAAAAACATAAAACAGGAAATGGGGAGGCCGTCGCCGACGCCCCCCAGATAATCCCGTCGCTCGAAATTCGTCGTAGGCAGTAGATTTGGACGTCGGAGGAAAACCGGTGACACAAGCACCGTCGCCGACGCCCAATAGGGTCGTCGGCGACGCCCCCATCTAGTCTGTTACGCGGATTTTGTTTGTTGGTTGTTTGGGGACGCATAAACATGTTTTGGCCATTTTTGAAGGGGTTACATAATTTTTGAGTTTTGAACACCACTTGGGAGCCAAGAACTTCATCCCCTTCAATCTTAATCATTCCCAATCACCCATCATCATCCGAATTCATCATTGATAATGCTAAGACTAATCCATAACTATCATCACCATCATCCAATCTTCATTCCATTCACCACCACCATTCACCACAAACCCTAACTCTCATCATACCTACCTTCAAAACTCCAAGATATCAACATTCAAGCTCTCATCATCCGGTGATAAGTTCCGTTCACCATGAGCGGCTAATTCTCGCGGGTTTCACCCCGGTGTAAACTTTTGTAAGGTTTAGGGTTTGCTATGTGTTCTTTAGTTGATTTGTGACAAATTGCTTTGTATTTTGGATTGATTGATAATTGTCTTGCATTTGAACTACATTTGTGAATTGTCGAATGATTATAAAATTTTACTTTGCGAAATAAGTTTGTGTATTTATGCTTTATCTTTCAAGAGGTTTTACTTGTCCGAGTTAACAAAGTGCATTGAATGACAAATTCAATATTGTTAATGACAAATTCAATTGAATGAATCTAAAAATGAGTAGCAACCCTAGACTTTGCAATTGTTGAACCAGGTGTGAACCTTGATTCTCACTTATTGTTTACATCATCAATCTAGTTTTCGTACAATAATTCTAGTTTTTCATAGTTAATTAGTTTAAAAAAATGTCAGTGTAATCCGACACCTTTTCAACCAAATAATTAATCAAATTAAAACCAGTCACTTAGAGAATACATGTTCAGATGAGGGGGAGTATTATATAATTTGCACTCATTTTCTCTTCACTAAGTTTTGTTCCAATAGGGTTTTCATAGTAAGGTTGTTAATGAGGCAATATATCTGAACCTAAGTATCATGGGGAGACAACGCGCTGCACTCTTTATTCCTTAGCTATGGTTTTGTCCCATATGGTTTTCCTAGCAAGGTTTTTAACGAGCCAACATCACCAAGCGTATTAAAGGTATGTGGATAGTCCAGGGGGAGTGTTATGAATGTATCATAATGGTGACTCTTCACATACAAAACTCCTATCTCTTTGATTTCTTTTGTATTAATGTATGTGCCTATATATAATGGCATTTGTATATGGTGTATATAGATCAATGAATAAGAATTCTCTATGTTCTATTCTCTACATGATTTTATAGTCTCATTCTCATGTTATATACTTATATATTGGTTGCTAATAGACCGTTTTTACAACAATTTATACTTTATGCAAAATATATAAATCGTTAGAAATCTATATATTAACCTATAAATTTTGCCTTTAATTGTATACTATTTAACCATGATGTTTTGATCATAGGTTTAATCAAATTAGTTTTTGGACTATAAACAATTTTATTAATATTGTTAAATTAGACATAAGAATATTTTTGGTTAAATTGGACTATAAATATAAAATTTTGCAAGTTACATTAAAAATATATTTTTGATTAAAATAAGCATGCAAGTCACATTATATCAAGTGTGTATATTATATGTATATATAGACACACACTTTGTCGCGAAATTATATATATTATTCTTGTACCCATAGTCCATTGTTATGAAAATTATAAATCTATATTTTTATTCATTTTATACTTATATTCATGATCGAAATCAAAAAATCGTTTAGACTAAATCATTATTTGTTGGTATTCTTAGTCAATCTTGATATATATATATATATATATATATATATATATATATATATATATATATATATATAGGGGAAGGTTCATTTGAGAAGAAAATTTTATTGAGAAGAAAAAGAATAAAAGGGTACAATTGTAAAACATTAAATAGTTTTTTTTTCATATCTCATTTATTATTATGTTTGACTAATTAATTAGTCATTAAGACTATAATCTTTCATACTAAATATTTTTGCCTACACACATCAAAAGTTATCCTACAAATTTCGAAATTTATCCTACACATATTGAAATGTATACTACACAACTCGTAATTTATCCTACACGCCTCGTATTTATCCTACACTATAAATGAATTTTTATTTTTATTTTCTGTGAAAAATATATATCTTAAAAATAAGTTACAAGTTTAATATAGTTAGTTATTAAAGATGAAACTACCAATTAATGATGTATGTAAGTTTACTAATATACCCTTATAGTTACATTAAGTACAAATATTAAATGAAGTCTAATGAAACATTTCTATTGGTTGAAATTTCTTCTTTTTTCTTCTTACAAAGAATTTCTTCTCATTTGAACCCTCCACTATATATATATATATATATATATATATATATATATATATATATATATATATATATATATATATATATATATATATATATATATATATATATATATATATATATATATATATATATATATATATATATAGGATTAGGTTCAAGAGTGAACACAAGTGTAGCTTGCGAACTGAGCGAACTAATCCTGGCCATACACATGTGTAGATCAATGGCCAGGATTTGATGTTGAAATACACTAGTGTATTATACGATTTGATGATGAGATCCTGGCCATACACGTGTGTAGATCAATAGCCAGGATTTGTTCACTCAGTTCGCAAATACATTAGTGTTCACTCTAGAACCCTACCCTATATATATATATATATATATATAGAGAGATAGAGAGAGAGTTAGGTTCAAACGTGAACAAATTTCCTAGCGTGAACCGCGTGAACTGATCTGAACCATTGATTTCATATACATAAAGAAAGGGTAAGATTGTAACTTTATATAAATATTCAATTTAAATTATTTTGATATTAATTTCAAAATCTTAACAATAAAGGAATATTCAGTTTCAAAATCTCTTCAACATTTGTCGATAATTTTGACAATTTCAAAATCATAACTTACTCCATCATTAATCCACTTACTTGGTTGTAAATCAATCATTTGAAAATGGTACAACCTAACCTCGCTTTCAGTTTCAAATACCAATTTTCTGCAAAAAAAAAAAAAGTCATTATAATTAAAAAAATCAACTCGTACGCATGTGTACATCCCAACTCCGTTTGCAGTTTAATTAAGTACACATGTGTATACTGTACATAACCTTATCGTACACATGTGTACATCGTACACATGCTTTCACATATACATACACATGTGTACACCAGTAAACTTTATATCCAAAATAATAAACAAACAAACAAACCATATATCATCTGATTACCACTATGTACATCGGTGTACATCAACATTTAAACACAAAATTTTTATAAACCATTAAACATGTGTACTTCGGAACCATACTACTAGATAACTCAACATACGTTATTGATTTTCTTTTAAAGGGATATGAAAAGATTTCACAAACAATAAAATAGAAAATTACGGGATACGGGATGTTATCTTTAATTCTGGAAATAGTCTTCCATTTTGATTTAAATGACTATTTTAAGCTAATTACACTATTACCCTTTTGCTTTTAATAAAAGATTAAAATCTAACCTATTAATTACAATCATGACACCCCTTTCAAATATCAAGATCATATTAATCAACGGTCCAGATCTGTTCACGCTGTTCACTCTTGGGAGGTTGTTCACGCTGGAACCTCACCCGAGATATATATATATATATATATATATATATATATATAGGGGAAGGTTCATTTGAGAAGAAAATTTAATTGAGAAGAAAAAGAACAAAGGGTAATTTTGTAAAACATTAAATAGTTTTTCACTTATCTCATTTATTATCATTTTTGACTAATTCATTAGTCATAAAGACTATTATCCTACACACTAACTTTTTTTTGCCTACACACATCAAAAAGTTGTCCTACATATTTCGAAATTCATCCTACACGTTGAAATTTATCTTACACAACTCGTAATTTATCCTAAACAACTTCTAATTTATCCTACACTTTAAATTATTTTAGTTTATTTTTTTGAAAAGATATATATTTTGAAGATAAGTTACAAAAAATTTAATGTATTAGCTATTAAAGAGGAATACTATAAATTAATGACATGTGTAGATTTACCAATGTACCCTTATAGTAACATTAAATACTTATATTAAATGAAGTAAAATAAAACATTCTTATTGGTTGAAATTTGTTCTTTTTTCTTCTTACAAAAAATTTCTTCTCATTTGAACTCTCCACTATATATATATATATATATATATATATATATATATATATATATATATATATATAGGGTAAGGTTCATGCGAGAACCACCTTTATTACGAGAACCGCGAGAACCAATGTGAATACAACCTAAAATAGCTAAAAAAAAACTAACCCCCACCCATCCCCCCAAAAAAAACCTAACCCCCCCCCCCCACCCCACCCCCCAATCTAAAATGCTAAAAACTAAACCCCCAAAAAACCTAAAAAAATCTTAAAAAATCAAAAAAAAAAAATCTAATTTTTTTTTAATATTTTTTATGTTAAAATCACTACTTTTAGTAGCCAAAAAAAATTTTAAAATTTTTTTTTGCTACTAAAAGTAGCGATTTTAACATAAAAAATATTAAAAAAAAATTGTGTGTTTTTTAGCTATTTTTAGGCATTTTTGGTTGTGTTCACATTGGTTCTCGCGGTTCTCGCAATAAAAGGTGGTTCCTAACGGATCTTTGTCCTATATATATATATATATATATATATTAACAAATCTAGTATATTTTATTATATCGAACTTGAAGATCTTATATATTTGTTTTAGAGAAAAATATATATAATATCTTTTTAGTCATGATCATACAACTTCGTCATATTTTTACTATTATATATAAGTACGAATTGTATTATTTGTACTTATATATTTTAGTCATTTAAATCGTTTTATCATTTAAACAAGAAAATCCCCAAATCATGTGAACCTAGAAATCATCATCCATCGTATTCGTTTATTCGCTCGTTTGGTACCTTGTTTATTGATATTTTTTAGGGTGTTTGTTGTTCTAGATATTATCTATTTCTTTTCGTGCGATAATTCTAGTGGATCATTTCTTTGCAACCAGTGAGTAGATCTATTTCTCTCCCCTTTTTAGTCATTAAATATTTTTGGGGTGTATCATGTGTCATGATTTTCTATTGTTTTCTATTGGTTAAATAACATGCAAAGTTAATGTGTCACTATGTGTATCGCGTTCATTGTTTCTATTATTTCTAGTATCTATCGTTGCATATACGTGTATCTATGTGTTTACTCGCTTTGTGTCACAGGTTTTGCATGGATCCACCTGGCTGACTAGGTTCGCCACAGTCATGGGTTGTAGCCTACTATCGCCACCAGTATTAGACTCGCTCTTCGGGGCTTGAGTCTAATGCATGTTATAGTTTTCGAGTCTTATTGTTTCTATTGTATCTAAGTTGTGATTGTGGTGATTTGTTGATTGTTGTTGTGGTTGTAGTGATGTAGATTGTTTCTACAACACATGAAATTGTATGTTAAATATATTTTTTAAAGATTTCTAAGTAAAATAAATCAATTAATAAAGCAAAACGTTTTATTTAAAATCTTGATCTATTTACCAATATTTTGTTGACCCAAAACCTTTTTATTCATGATGCAAGTACACAAGTAGGGGATAGTTTTGAAGGCAAAGACACGTAGGACATGCCTTAGTAATAGATTGGACCTTTGTTCATAACTATTTATCTTTTGAATAATGTATGAATTATGTTAAATGTTTTCTATGGTTATGTGTGACAAACAGGGGCGGACCTACATTGAGTGGGTCGGGGTCCACGGACCCCAATCTTTTTTAAGAAAATAGTAGATTCGGTATATTAATTTTTGTAAGGACCCCATAAAAATATTTAGTTGGACCCCATAGTATCAAAAGCAAAGTTGTTCTGGTGGTTAATCCCTTGTTTGCTAACAAAGAGGTTATGGGTTCAAGTCTAATACCTGGCGATTTTTTTTAAAATACACTTTTAAAATGTTAAAATGAATGAAAATTTACTCAATTTATGCCTTTGTGCTTAGACATGTGTTGTTTTGTTATTTATTTATCTTTTTTTAAAGGTTCCAAGCTCAATAAATCACCCCGACCCGACCCAAACGACGACCGACCCGAAAATTCTATCGTTTGGGTGTAAAAAATCCAAGTATCGAAAAAACTGGACCCCACTGGAAAAAAATCCTGGGTCCGCCACTGGTGACAAATTTAATTTGGTGACCTTAAATATCTAAACTTATAATAGTGACATAAGCTATGGGCAATCATCATGCCACGTACCATATCCGTTGCGGGTCGGGGTGTGACATTGGCTTTAAGTGTTATCAACAATTGGCATCTTTTTCAACTCGATGTTAATAATGCCTTTTTACATGGCCATCTCTCTGAACATGTTTTTATGGAACAAACCAAAGGCTTCATTAATGCTCAATTTCCATCTCATGTTTGCAAATTGAACAAAGCTGTTTATGACTTGAAACAAGCTCCACGGGCTTGGTTTCACTGTTTAAGCTTGTTTCTTCTCAACAGTGGTTTTACATATAGTCGAGCCGATCCATCCTTATTTATCTACAATCGTGATTCATGTACGATGTACCTTCTTGTATATGTTGATGACCTTATTCTTACATGCAATCATCAACCGACTATCGGCTACTTTATTAACTGTCTCACTAAAGCAATTGCCATCAAGGATCTTGGTAAACTCAACTACTTTCTGGGCTTGGAGGTTACCGACACCCAAAATGGACTTTTCTTGAATCAATCCAAATATGATTTAGACATTCTAACTCGTGCAAAGATGTTGGATGCTAAACCTGCTCCACACCTTTAAGCACCAATGTTTCATTTGTTTCTATAGGTACTATGTTTCCAGACGCTACTTTCTATCATTTGAGTAGGTGCTCTCCAGTATTTGACGATCACGAGACCTGATATCTCTTATGTTGTTAATCAGATCAGCCAATATCTTCACAGTCCGACTACTACTCACTTTCAAGAAGTGAAAAGAATTTTGCGCTATCTCAATGGTACTGTTATCTTTGTGTTACACTATACTCGTTCCACTTTCACGTCTCTGCTTGGGTACTCTGATGCTGATTGGGCTCGTTGCTTAGAGACACGTCGATCTACTTATGGCTACTCTATATTTTTGGGCGGGAATCTGATTTCTTGGAGTGCTAAAAAGTAACTGATTGTTGCCAGATCCAGTTGCGTATCCGAGTATCGTGCAATGGCCAATACTGCTGCTGAAATTGTTTGGCTAACTCATCTTCTTCAAAAACTTCATGCGCTTCCTCCGGACAGACCAACTATTCTTTGTGGTAATTAGAATGCTATTTTTCTAACTCAAAATCCAGTTGCACATAAACGAGCCAAACACATAGATCTTGATTATCATTTTTTACAGCAACAGGTGAATGCAGGCAAATTGGTTACTAAGTTCGTCCCAACAAAGCTTCAGGTGGCTGACATTTTCACGAAGAACCTTCCTAGTTCTCAGTTCAATGTTTTTCGAAGCATGCTTCGTATTGGTCCTTCACCATTTCGCTTCCAAGGGGATGTTAGATAATACTTATGTTATTAATGCAAGAGTTAATTACTGTTTTCGTCCCTGTGGTTTGTCAAAAATCACTATTTCAGTCCATTAGTTTAAAAATTGCGATTTCAGTCCCTTTGGTTTCACTTTCATAACCATTTCAGTCCCTGTACTTACAGAATAAATGGATTGAAATGGTTACGAAAGTGAAACCACATGGACTGAAATGGTTACGAAAGTGAAACCACAGGGACTGAAATCGCAATTTTTAAACTAATGGACTGAAATATTGATTTTTGACAAACCACAGGGACGAAAACAGTAATTAACTCTAATATTAATTATCATTTTAATTTTCCTATTTCTTGAGGTATCTACTTGTAAGTACTATGTGTCTGTATATTGTATCAATGTAATCTGTTTATACTTGCAGTTAAATTACACGCCAACGTTAACACATTTGACCATGTTATGTTACCAACGTTAATACGTGTGTGGTTTCACGTCTAACCAAAAACTTAAATGCATACACGAGTTGGATACCCTAGTGTTTGACATAACTTTTGACTATCATATTGAGAATTTGAGATACATGCTAATTTCATCAAATTTTTTGGTTTCCTATCCTTATGCTCCAAAAAAAAAAATGTAAAACGAAAAAAAAAAAGAAATAGAATAAAAAAAACTTTAAAAAGACTCCATATTTAACAAAAGAAGTCGTAGCAATTTCTCACTCATTGAGTCATTTCTTCCTTCAATCTTCCAATTCTTTTCCTATATCTTCTCCTTCACCAGAGCAAAATTCCATTCCATTCCATTCCAATACAACACCACACACACAATCTCCAAACCCCTAACCAACCACCCAGTTTCACCTCACAACCCCCAATTCCACCATCAAAGGTATCTTCACTTACATATACATACAAATTAGGGTTTCTGTAACAATCAAATGACCCATAGTATATAATCACGATGCCACAACCCAGAAGAAAGAAATGGACCGAAGCAGAAGAACGAACCCTAATCGACAAATACTGCGAGATGGTTTCAGATGGAACTTTAGCCAAGATGAAAACCAGAGAGAAGAAGTATAAACCGATCGCTTCACACGTGAATTCGATTCATCATGTGGGTGATCCGGTTGTGTACCCATGGGAATGGACTTGGAAAGATGTGTCCAATAAGGTGCAGAATATGAGGCACCAGTACTCGTTAGTCAAACAGAAGATTAAGCGGGGTGATGGCGATCATGACGAGTTTGATTGGGTTGAGGGGTTGACTCATTGGTCCAATTTTCTTCGGTATAAGGAGGTGTTTGGTGATGTTACGGTTGTTGCTCCATTTGTTAACGGGTTCGGGGAGGGTGTCGAGTTTGGGCATATCGGGCAGTCGAGTGGTGGGGAGTATCCTATCGGGTTGGAGTTTGATTACAATGAGGAGGGAGGTTATAACAATGGGGATCGGGTTTATGAAGAGGATGAGACGATGGGGAGGAAGAAGAAGAGGAAGGGTGTGAAGAACGTTGAAAGGAAAGCGTGGGCGTTTGTGACGAACCAATTGGCGCAGCTGCGTGAGATGGAAGCGCGGTTTGAGCAGCGTGAGGAGGAGAGAGAGCGGGAGAGGAAGAGGAGAGAAAGTGTTAGAGAGAAACAGGACGAGGAGATGAGGAAAGTGATGGAGAGGTTGAAGGAACAGAGGAATCGAGAATGGGAAGCGATGGAGAACGAGAGGGAGGATAGGAGGAGGAGACGAGACGAGGAGTTGGTTCAAGAGCGGAAATGGGAGGAGCGGAATGAGAGGAGGAGGTCGGAATGGAATGCAAGGATTGAGGAGATGTTGAGTGAGCATAGAGCGGAAATGGCACAGTTTCAAGCGAGGGTTCTTGACGAGCAACAGAATCTTACAAGTCAGTTGCTCGGGATGGTTTCGCAGTGGAGTGGGCATCCGGGTGGTATTGCGGATAACACGAATGGTGGAACTAGTCATTATCTTTCACAAATGATGCAGAATTTGCAGCATGTTGGTGGTATGGTTGATGGGGATGCTCAAGTCGACGGGCATAATCAAGATGATGAGTTTATTGTGGATGGCTGAAGAAGAAACAGTAGTCAGCTAAAGATGGGTTAGTTGTGTGCATTTGTTTTAAATAATTAGGAATCGAACGGATTATTTTTTTGACCAACGGATCAAGATTCATAATAGAGAAAGATCGCGATCGCTTGAAAGTGATTCTTTTATCTGTATCAGTTGTTACTAGATCATTCATTCATGGTTTAATTGTTGGGAACTTGAAGAAATTGTATAATCTTTTATGATAATATGTTACTGCAAAATTCATTAATTTGATACTTTTTGTAGAGAACTGTTCAGCTTTATTTGTATGCAAAATGATACAGCAAAATCAAAATAAAAATAAAAATGGAAAATTTAAAAAGAAAACAGATTAATGATGTTAAAGGGAGTTGCTTGTTGGTCAAGATTCAAAGGTCCTTCTTTTTAGCATCATATATCATCTTTAATCAACCAAAACACAAGATCAGTCTGTTTGAGAAAGGCGGTTACTTGTTAGTCAAGATTCGTAGGTGGGGGTGGGGGACCGGGGGTGTAGAGGAACCGAGGAAGACCAGGAATAGTCCATGGGAGATCTGTTTGCTGTCCAGCAAGTGAATAATATGCAAGCAAAGATCAAGGTTGGTGCTGCTCTGGATTCCTAGGTAAGCGATCTCGTCTTTCCGAGCTAATTAACTCCACGATCCAAAACACGCAAGTCATTCGCCAGTATCCGAAAACGGCTTTCAGTTAGGCGATACCCTCAAATCCTATCTAAAAGAAGCTAACAAGTCCTGCATCTGACTCACCTGTAAAACCAAGAAGCATGCATCTCTTTTGTGCATGCTGCTCGATATAGACACCTAACCGTTGTAATTTGCTGCACCCATTCAGCGGAGCCAAACCCCGTTATCTAAAGTAAAATCGTAAAGAAAGCAACAAGGTCTGTATATCACATTCACTGATCTTCAGACACTAAAGACTCGCAGCAGCAGCAGCAGCTGCTTTTTTGCAATAAAATCTAGATCTTTGAAACTGAACTCTCACACAGAAGTTACATGATTCCACTCGGACTAACATAAACAAATCGGACGATATTGATTGGTAGTGGTATAATGTTACAATAACACAAACCTACACAGATCTTTATATCTTATTTTTTAAGGGTGCGAGGTAATAACTATATGCATCTGTATGTAATTCAGAATAGATCAAGGCTTATCATCCCGAGCATGGGCGGTTTAAAATGGTGAGCCTTACCCAGAGCTCAAAGGGCCATGTCACCAAACTGCATCATTTCTAAATCATAATTACCGCGATAGCAGCCTTCCTACCAATGTTTTTGTTTACAAGGTAACCGTACAGTTTAAATGGTCTCAACCAGAACACTTATGGTGCTGGTTTCTGGTCCGACCGAACAATTCATTTCTAATTACAGTGATCTAGATGGGCTTATTCTCATATTATTCAAAAAATAGAATATTCATTATTCAAGAAATAGAACAGAATGCCTAAAACAGCAAGCAAGCAAGCAAGCAACAAATAATAAATAAGTAGTGGTGTTCTTATTTCTACCCCCTCCCCCACCATCAAACCACCGCAAACTGTAACAAATATACAAACACGATTCACTAGACACACTGTTTGTAATAGCTATCAACTCCTCAACGTGTTTCACCGCGATCAGAAAACAGTAAACAGAAACAAACACCGACTTGTGATTCCCATCGCGTTCAGTCGAGCTTGACGTTTGAATACAAAAGGGTGTCCCTTGTGAGTGGCATATACATGAGGAACCATACCTGTAAAATAACCAAACATAACTTATTACCTGTTTATGTAGAAGGGTGTTTGTTTTTTGTTTATACAAACGAACCGAACGATCACGGACAATTCGTGTTCGTTTGTTAAGGAAATATATATAATATATGTATTCATGAACTGTTCAAGAACACTTACCAAACAAGATTTTCTGTTCGTGTTCGTTCGCTCGTTAAGGAAATAAAGGTGTTCATTTGTTAAATTTTAAGTAAGGAGCGCAGACGAACATTCATGAACACATACTAATGTTCATGAACACAAATGAAAACAAACGAACACAAACAAGCGTTCATGAACATAATACATTGATACTTATTAAATGTTTTATTTATCGGAATTTGAAGTATTTAAACAAAATATAAAAACACTAATGAACTATCAAAATAAACGCACATAAACACACACGTTGCCGGACGTTCACCGACATAAACGAACGAACATGACCTCTGTTCATGTTCGTTCCTTTAACTAAACGAACAAAATTTCTTGTTCGTGTTCGTTCATTTATTAAACGAACAAACACAAATGAACTTCCTGCCGAACGGTTCACGAACTGTTTGCTAAACGTTCAATTCGTTTGCGGCCTATGTTTATCGGTCGGGTCATTACCACATGTTATGGTTTATAAACGGAAGCTTACCCCCATGAGAGTGGCGATAATAAGAATGATGCCCGTAATCCACGCAAGGGTTCGTCTAACGAGAAGCACCTCTGCAATCAAAATGCGTGCCGCATCACCGGAAGCTTCCTTTTCCTCCTCTAACCACCTAGGAGATGCTCTTGTCGCCAACTTTATGTTTAGCGTCTCTTTAGCAGGAGACTTGGTGAAAACAACAATTCCGACAATTTCACCTGTTGAATGACACACGGACACTCTTTTTGTAATGTCACTGACTCAGAAGAAAATGGATAGAGAAAAAGAAATGAGTAAAATGCCATTTTCGTCCCTGAGGTTTGGCTAGTTATGTGACTTTCGTCCAAAGGATTGTGTTTTCGCATCTAGATCAAAAGGTTTATCTTGCCATTTTCATCGAGCTCGTTAACTCCATCCATTTTTCTCCGTTAAGTCAGAGGTATTTCCGTCTTTTTTGTTAACTTAAGGGGCATTTCGGTCTTTTTCACTTTACGTACAAGCATTTAGCATAATGTACAAGTATTCAAAAGACCAAATTGCCCTTTAAGTTAACAAAAAAGGAAGGAAATACCCCTGATTTAACGGAGAAAAATGGATGGAGTTAACGAGCCGGATGAAAATGGCAAGATTTTAAACCTTTTGGATCCAGATGCGAAAAAACAAACCTTTGGATGAAAGTCGTAACATTGGCCAAACCTCAAGGACGAAAATGGCATTTTACTCACAAGAAATAAACCTTTGTATGTTGTTTGCAAGGTGTCGTATATCTTGGATACCACGGTCACTAGCAGTTCAGCACCCTTCTGAACAACTTCATCGGTTCCATATTGCTCTTGAAAAGCCTACAACATATCACAATTATGATTCACGAGCTATTTAAACAGCCCTATGATCAACAATAAAACAGAAACGAAGATGATTATTATAACAACCTTAAAACCATCAAATCTTCCGTTGAGCAATTCTGCTGGAGTGGGAACACTTCCAACTAAATCTTCATGCACTTGTATCGCCCTCTCAACATTGTGGATAAGAGAGATGATGCTCGTTATAAACTTTCTGTCTGCTTTCTGCAATAATAAACGAACCGGTATCAACCCATTAACGATACAAGAAAAGCTTACAAACATACGAAAGATCAGATAAAGATAACGGAACACAACCTTTGACATATCTAGCTTTATTTGAGCATCATTTGCCATTGGGATAGTCAATTCTCCGGTCAATGATTCCAGTTCATTTTTAACGTATGATCCGCCGAACCATGAAGCCTAGATCAACAATCAACAGATATGATTAGAATTTAGACATAAAGATATAACACAGTTAGGGACTTGGGGTACAGCATGATCTAAGTTAAAACTAACAAATTTGGTTATATCTGTGTCGGTGCATTCCATATCCACAGGCTGGGGTTCGTTTAAAGAGATTAGAGATAACTCATCCTCATCTGCAAGTATATAAAAAAATTATTCGTCAAACATATAACCAGCTTCGTTTTTAAGATAACAAATATATATATAGGGTGAGGTTACATAGGAAACCCACGTTAGGGAGAAGACTCCAGAAAACCCTATGTAAGCTTTTTTTTTTTTTTTTTTTTTTTTTCTGAAAACGTTAACACACATAGTATGCATTTTTAAGCGTTTTGACCCAAAAAAAATCAAAAAGGTGCCGAGAGGTTTTTTTTTTAAATATTTTCTCCCAGTTTTTTGTAACGTATGTAACAGACGTGTTACACACTGTTATGCAGAAACTTGTTTTTTTTTTTCAAACGTTTGGCACTTTTTATTTTTTTGGTTCAAAACCCTTAAAGACATGTATATTACATGCCCTATAATTTTCAAAAAAAAATTGTTACATAGGGTTTTCTCCCTAACTTGGGTTTCCATTCTATCTTTACACTATATATATATATATGTGTGTGTGTGTGTGTGTGTGTGTGAGTGAGAGAGAGAGAGAGAGAGAGAGATACCTGATAGCTGAATGTCGGCATCTCCGGCAGCAATTTCACTCTTAAGAGCCTTGCTGAAAACATCGCTGTCTGAACCAAGCTCAGGCTGCTTATCTACTTGCAATGTAATAAAAGATTTAAGAAATAACAAAATATAGATCTCTTTTGGAAGTAACTTATGATAATGATTCATGCTAAACGTGAATTTAGGTACCTCCGAACCCACTGATCTCTAGCAAGAAAACAGCATGAGGCCTATTAAAGGGGTTGGCCCTAAGCACCTCATTTAACTGCAAGATCGATAAAAAAAAACTATATCACTTTAAACAGATAAAATTACGAAAAGAGACTTGAGAAATTTGAAAGATTTAAGAGTAATATTGCCTTTTCTGAGCTGGCAGATGACAATGAAGAAGGAGGTGCATAACCGAGCAAGACTGAAACAGCTGCGCCTACTTCTGGAATCGAGATTAATTTGGACTGCAGAAGCAAAAATGAATGAAACTGGCTGTCATGATGTGCCCTTAATTTTTCTTAAAATAATTAATACTGGAATGGTACAATTTCGCCATTCACACACATGAATATACATGACCAATTGACTCATTTCATTTCAACAGGACATAGACTCATATGTTATTTAGAGTATTGATAGATCTACAAGCGAGTTGTGGGATTCCATAAAAACATGTCAAACTATTACTGCTATAGGGACATTTACAAAATAAGAAATTTCAAACATCTTCACTTCTCAGCAGATGAGTGGATGACCCAGTTACGAGTCCAAATACTCATGTTAATTAAGGTTAAAAAACAAAGAATGTAGATTTTTGTCTTGAAAGTCTTGGAATTATTGGTTAGTACTGTATGAGATTTTTTTTTTTTTTTTGCCTTTCAAAAAAAAATAATAATTCCAAATTCAAGGGTATTAGCTCTTTCATTTCTGATTAGAGACCAATTACTCCAATGGTCGACTCATATATGGACCAGTGGGAATGTGAAAATAGAGTGCAGAGATGGGTCAATAACTCTAAAAAAATGTAACCATAAAAAAAAACTCTTATATATAATTTGGTGATTTCTTTTTGGGTTTTATTATATATTTTAACTGAGCCTAGAATGTTGGTTTTGTTGACAGAAATCAATAATTTCGCTTACGGTCTTTTATATTATATAAGTCTCTACTTAATATGAAGGTTATGTTGACCGAACTTAATTCTTCGATAATGAGCATAGCCTATAAATAGGGATTCATTTGTAATGCTTAAGAAGAAGTTTTAATATTATTATATAAACTTTTTTCCCATATGGGTTTTATCTAAACATTTTCTAGAACGTATCTAGCCCTTTTCTCACTTCCGCCCTGCATCAATTTTTTATTATATCAACATCTGAAGCTTGGTTTTAAAATGCACGCATAATGCGTGATGCGATGTGCTGCGATTACATGATGCAAGGTTGATGCGCCCTAAATCAGATAATGCGCTCGCATGATGCGCGCATATTTCTGAGATCGACCACTATTGAGTAAATTGTACAATGAGCTTGTAGAATGTGCTTAACAAGCTTGTACAATGAGCTGATGAAGTTGTTAAATGAGTTCCTACAAAGATTACTTGTACCTTATGCATAGACTACTTGTACACTTAAGAGTTCAAGGCTTATTTTGGTTATATTGAACTACTTTCATGGCACTAGAGTTATTTTGTTGTATTTATTTATTTTAATCGCTAAATTTTTAGAATTAAAGTTAACATGTTAAAATATTTTCTATAATTATATTTTTAAAAAACAAACGACCTGCATACTCACGCATCGGCTTTTGGGATCAAAACGCATCGGAGCGCATCGCGCATTTTAATACCAAGATGAGAAGTCCTTATTGCCCACTATGTGGAACTCGAACCCGCAAAACTTTGGTGGGAAAACACCAGGTTGATACGTGCCTTTGGTCCTGATGTAACGTGGGTCTTCCAAGCTATTTTTATGCATTTAGTTAGTTCCATGAGTGTGTTATTCTCTTTGAATTAGTAATAGATAATCGGTTAGTGGGTGGTTAGATTATATTTTGTTTCATCTTCTTCTTCTTCTTCAACGTATGTATGTGTAGCCTCCTATTAATATATTGGCAGTAAGTGTTTTGAGATTATTAGGAATGAAAAGAAATGAATTAGTCACTTCTCTCAAGTTGTTATCTATTTTCTTTGGATTACGATTCGGTCCGTATCACAGTTGCTACCAGGCCAAGAGGCTTTCGGCAGAAGACGAGAACTTTTAATAGTGAAAACAGATTATTATATATCAAAACATGTAATTAATTACAAGATCTAGCTTTCAATTTCCTAGTAGTATATCATCAGCAACAGTAATTGCAGAATGCAAACAAATTCAAGCCAATCCTTATAAAATAAGCATCTACATCTACAAATATAATATTTCAATATCTTCATTAATTCAAAAAAAAAAAAACTACATCAAAATTCAAAGTAAAATGACAAAGAAATTACCTCAGATGAGCGAGATTGGAAATAGTTGTGAGTTGAGCTATCAAGGAAATAAACCGAACCGGTTCCACCGGCCTGTAACCAAATTAAACAGTCAATTGTTATTATTGGCCGATCTAAATCAAATCTCGATTAACGATTAGAACAAGAACAGCGATCGTGTGATTCATTACGAACCCTAGATTGTGAGCACAAAATTGATGAAACAATAAGGAAGATGACGGAGAAAAATTGGGGTTTTTTAGAATCCATCGAGAATGAGAAAACCGGTCTCCGATCCACGATTTAGAACAGGGAGGGGTGTGATGATTTTATTTTATTTTAGGATGATTCAGGAAGTGATGTTGGGATAAAATCTTTGCCAACGACGTCGTACGTGCTTCTTCTGGTGTGGCTGGTTCAAGCGTGTTGTTAATGGGCCTTTTGGGTTTATCTTATGGACTCGAGAAATGGATCTTCTATGCTATCATGCGTTCCGCACAGGAGCCGATTAGTCGATTACTATAATCGTAGTACTAGGTTATAACCCCGTGTATTAGACCATGTGTAGTGGTTAAACAAAATAATGTCTCTACCATGGGACATTATTCGACACGTGGCAGTCTAGTCAGCACGGGGCGTTATTGCAAAAGTGGCGTAGTGGGAATAATGCCTGATAATGCCCCTTCCAATCATTAAACAAAAAAAAAAACAAACTATTAGGGGTGAGCAAAAATAGGGTCGACCCGAAAATACCCGAGAACCGACCCTATTATTACCCGAAACCGACCCTATTATACTTAAGTAGGTTCTTTTTCGGTTCTTAAAATTTATGAATTTCGGGTATCGGGTCGGTTCCGGGTCGGACCACATAAGAACCGACATGTACCTACTTTGGACCGAAATTAATAAGTAGTGCAATGAAACTGGGCCAAAGCCCAGCAGCTATAATTAAACCTAAGCCATTTTTATGTTGTAGTTGTATCATAAACGTTCCACAGGATCCATATTTTCAAGCATCTATTCGATATTGTTTCATTTCATCTTTCTCATAACTTTTGCTGCTTCTTCGACTTCAACTTCAAGATACCCGAGGTACGTGGTTACTTTTCCTAATAAATCATTATACAAATTCAAATTAGTAAACAATACAATGAATTCTATAAAAAAAACAAAAAACTAATAGCATGTTTGAATCAGTATATTATTCACTTTGTTTTTATTGTCGAGTAAACTTAGATGGCTAGTAGGAGAACAAGTGCTGTAAATTATAAAGTTTGGGAAGAGTTTGTGAAGTTTTTGGATGACCATGGAAATCAAAAGGCAAGATGCAAGCACTGTGGAAAGGTCGTCGCTGCAGACCGGGTAAAAAACGGAATATCGGCATTGATAAGGCATGTTAAAAGATGTCGACAACTAGTGACCAATTGTGGCTGAAATGCAAACGATCTAGAGATGGCTGATATAATGTTTTACGTTTTGTTTTCTTGTATTGGATTCGTGTGATTTGGTTTAGATTTTGTTGAATTCTATTATATGGATATCCTTTTGTTTTAGCACTTAACTTAAAATTCGGTCCATATTATCGATTATATCGAGATAATCAGTCAATCATGTTACATAAGTTAAAAATCGGACTATATTTCGGCACCATGTTACACAAGTTAAAAAACGAACGTAATCAACTTTTTAAACAAATTATATTGACCCGTTACAAGAAACCAATTCTCTGCCTCAGTAACGAAAAATCCTGGATTATTAGATTAATCTGAATTGTACCTTATCTAGTTATCTTCTCGATTGCTAAAGATCGAATTTTGTTATTACTTTCTTTTTAAAAATCGGAATATATTATATTATTATTAGATAAATTTGAATTTTTAAAACACATAACAAACCAAAGATATACTTAATCTTATCTATTAAACACAAATTTAAAAAAAAAATTATCTATTAAATCGGACATGTTATCTATTAATCTATATTCTGGAGTAAGATTTTTTTTAACAAAATAATATCTTTTTTAAAAACAATTCCCTACGTATATTTTTGTTAACAAAATAATATCTTTTAAAAATATTCTGGTATATTTTTAAAAACAATTCCCTACGTATATTATTAATCACAACATTACCTGCAGGCTGCAACATCATTCTGCGTACAGAAACTTGTAAACAAAACCTGCAGTTTGACAGCACAGAACCTGCAGTTTGACACCAACAGAATTCGTCCATCCGTCAAGGTACGTAAAACAGTTTGTTTAAACCGTTTGTGTGACACCAACAGAATTCGTCCATCTCTCATGTGTGACACCAACAGAATTCGTCCATCATTCTGTTTCGATCCCACTCACGACAGTTAGTTATTAACTTGGTTATTTGTTTGTTTAATAGAATTAAAGTGGTAATATACATAAACCGTTTGACCCATTACCTTGTGTTAAGTGCAGTCCTAATGCGTATGTTCAATCGCCAAAACAGAACCCGTTTGACCCATTACCTTGTGTTAAGTGCAGTCCTAATGCGTATGTTCAATCGCCAAAACAGACCCCGTTTGACCCATTACCATTGTGTTAAGTGCAGCCCTAATGCCTGTGTTCAATCGCCAAAACAGAACCCGTTTGACCCATTACCATTGTGTTAAGTGCCGTCCTAATGCCTGTGTTCATTCGCCAAAACAGACCCTGTTTGACCCATTACCATTGTGTTAAGGGCAATGTCTTGTCTTTATTTAATTGGAGTACACATGTTCAAATTTAAATATTTAGAACTCAGAAGCTATATTATGTAAACTAATGTAAACTAAGTGACCCATTTGAATGAAATCTTTGATACCATTACCCGTTTAATGATTATGTAATTCATTGTATGTTTTATGAAAAACTGTAGATGGATTCATCAAATGTCGACATCGAGAATGTATCAAGTGACGATTCTCACGTGGACGGAAGAGGAAAGAGGAAGTCACAAAATGTCGAAAAACAAACCGCAAAAAAGAAAATTAAAACCTCAACAACGAAGAAAACGACAGGTTCTAAAACTTCGGGAAAATCTACTGTTTGGACTGATTTTGAGAAGTATAAAGATGAGGACGGAAACCAACGGGCAAGATGCAAGCATTGCTCGAAAGATTTGGCTGCGGACCCGTATAAAAATGGCACATCGGCGTTGAGTAAACACAGTAGGAGATGTGAAAAGCATCCGGACCGATTAAAAAACCAAAGCAATATTTTCTTGAAAAAAGGCGATGATGGCGAGGGCGGTAGTGGTGAGGTAAAGGCATGGAAGTATTGTGCGAAAGCGAGTAGGAGAGCCATTGCAGAGATGGTGTTAATCGACGAGGTCCCTTTTTCAACCGTTGAGCATCAGGGATTTAGAAGAGTTATAGAAAGTTTTAATCCGACTTTTAAGATGCCAAGCAGGTTTACGATTGCGAGGGATATTGGGGAGATATTTTTAGAGGAAAAGGGGAAGTTGAAGTCATTTTTTGCAAAGAATAGCACACGGGTGTGTCTAACCACAGACACGTGGACTTCAAATCAGCGGGTTAACTATATGTGTGTTACAGCTCATTTTATAGACGACAACTGGGTGTTACACAAAAGGATCATCAACTTCAAGCAAATATTCAGCCACAAGGGAGAAGAGATAGGTAGGTCCCTTATTCAATGTTTAAAAGAATGGGATATTGAAAATGTGCTGACCATTACATTAGATAATGCGTCAGCTAATGATGTTGCCATACAGTTTCTAAAAAGTAGGTTAAACAACCTCTTGTTCGAAGGGAGATACTTGCACATCCGATGTATGGCACACATAATCAATCTGATTGTGAAAGACGGCTTACGTGATGGGTCAACATGCATAGATCGTATCAGAGATGCAATTCGCTATATTAGATTGTCTCCTCAGCGAATAGACACTTTTAAAAAATGTGTTAAGGCAGAAAAGATCGAAAGCAAAGCATTCATAGGTATAGATGTGAATACAAGATGGAACTCGACTTGGGAGATGTTAGAAAAGGCAGAAAAATTTGAGAAGGCGTTTAACAGATATGATCTGGATGACCCAAATTATAAAAATGATATGGGTGATGATGCTCCTAGAGTTAGTGACTGGAACTACGCGAGACAATTGGCAAGTGTGTTAGAATTGTTTCAGCGTAAAACTGCCAACGCTTCTGCTACAAAAACAGTTACCGTTAATTTATTTTTTAACGAGGTTATGGATATAGACAAGCATTTAAGGAATATGAAAGACGGATCTGACTTGGAAGGTAGACTTATGGGTGCTAAGATGCACCTGAAGTTCGACAAGTACTGGAGAAATCTACCGACTGGCAGATCATTTAATTACATTCTGTATTTTGCTGCAATTTTAGATCCGAGGTTAAAGGTTCGTGTTATTGAGTTTGGATTTGAGAGAATATTCAGGGCTGAAAAAAAAGACGATGAGACAGAAGATCATTTGAAGAAACGAGTTAAAATTGTAGTTAATAGTATAAAGGATGAATTGAAGCTTTTGTATGAGCATTATGCATCAAGCAGTGAAAAACAAGCTTCAGATAAAGTTTCACCAAGTCAGGAGAACGTTGAACCATCATCACAAGGAGATAGTGATTTTTTTACAGAATTTAAAGCGGGTGGCGGTTCTACATCTTATAACACCAAGTCAGAACTTGAGAGGTACCTAGACGACGGAGAGGAGGACCATTACAAGGGATTTGATATTCTGGGTTGGTGGAAGGCTGCATCTTCAAAATACCCGGTACTAGCGAAAATGGCGAAAGGTATGTTTTCTAATTAGTAGTTTATTTTTATTACTTATAATAATACGATAGTGTTAATTAGATTTTCTTCCTATCACTATAGACATATTGGCTATCCCGGTATCCAGTGTTGCTTCTGAAGAGGCGTTTAGTACAGGCGGAAGAGTTGTCGATACTTATCGAACTTCTTTATCAACTCCAATTGTCGAGGCATTGATATGTACAGAGGATTGGATTCGTGCATCAATTAAAAAGAAAATCTACGTCGAAGATTCGGCAGAGTTCGATGACATTGGAAAAGGTAATTTTGAGATACACCGACATACATCCTTGTTTGTTGTTTACGTTGTAATTATCATTATATTTGTTTTCATGTAGAAATTTATGATAAAGTTGAACCGGATCACATGAACATCGATGTCGATTAACGGATAGCTGGAGATGGATACGGAAAAACGAGAAAGGATTTAAACTTCTGAACGTAGTATCGGTTTCAGTTCGTTTACTTTGGATTTGTTGGATTTTTGTTTGGATTTTTACATGTTTTTCGTTGTTATGTTTGACGTTAATATTTTTTTTTTTGAATTTTTGGATGTTTAAGTTATCAAATTTTGGATGTTTAAGCATCAAACACTTGCAAATTCCTATCAGTTTTCAGTTATTATAGCAAACATATTAGTTATGGTACTTATTTCACTTCGACATTCTATCGAACACCTTGTGTGCGAAAAAGTGCAACCTTAGATACTAGCCTATTCAATGGATAATAATCAACATCAACACACCAATTTGATGATAGCTATCAAACACTACAACAGTGGTTTCATACCAATCAAACAATTAACAGTGGTACCAGAATTATAAGTGACTAGATCATACATACCTTCAAATTTATGATTTAATCCACCGATTTTGGAATCTGAAATAGTGATTGCACATTGAAGTGGGATTAATCTTCATACGTATAAGCGTATAACTGAAATTGCATCTTCAATTTATGAGTTTCACTTGAAATGGAGGTCGGGTACGGGTATGGACTTGGAACCGAGAGAACCGATTCACTGCAGAACCGATACCCTATTAATTATGTTGGTCCACTGATCGGTTATTGTTTTTAAGAAGATTCGGGTATCGGGTCGGGTCGGGTAAAAGTAGGGTCGGGTCGGGTATACCAGTTTGCTCACCCCTACAAACTATTTTCTCATTGGTGGGTCAAACCCAGTCAACCATTCCACAAATTGAATCAGGCGTTTTATATATAATGCCCCACCAATTTTTTTTTCAAAAATAATGCCCTATAATGCCCTATGTAATGGGGGAGGGGGCGGTTTTTTTGCCCTATAATGCCCAATAATGCCCTATAATGCCCCACTACACATGGTCTTACAATGGTTAAATAAATAAATCTTCTATCTATTTATGCTGTCTATAAAAGGAGAAATCCCAAGGACATAAGAAAAGTTGATGTGTCAGCTAAAGAGGCTATCCAACAATGCTTTTCTTATGTCATTACTGCATCATAAACCGGAATATATAAATCACTTTAAAATACATTTAATTTCAAACAACTGCCATGTATTCAAATATTAAATGTCTGGCCCACATTCAAAAGATTGCTCATCTACAAGAAAGTATAACTTAGCAGATGGTTCCTTTGGCAAACTTACACCTTAGCAGATGTTTCGAAATTGCCGGTAATTTCAAATTCAAAATGCATGGGGATTGCAATTACTGCATGTCACTCACTCACTTCTGTCAATCATCTTCTTATATAAAGTTATTTATATTCTCATTTCACTCTTCATATTTACACTCTCGTGTTCTCTGCTTTTGTATTTTCAAATCACATTTCTAATGTATCTCTCCCTCAAATCCCTTCTTCTCAATACTCGACATTTGTTCATAAAGGATAAGAGAAAACGGAAGCTCTCTCTGACCCACTTTCAGAACAAATTTTGGGGATATGTGGTTTGCCTTGATGATGGTAATGTGATATATATGATTATGTTTGTTTTGGTTTTTGATTTTTACTAAAGATTTTTTATCTGAGCTATGACTAAATGATGATTGTGTTGGGAATCATGGTATCAAAATATTAGCGAAAGCGGTTTATATAATTTACCAAAAGCCGATTATATTCCCAATCAGGATCAAGGTTATACGCGTATAAACAAATAAACGGAATAAATAACCATAGAGGGTTTTAGTAATCAACCTTTGACGACTACACCGGAATTGTAACACGCGGGTTACAACGAATCCTCGCTAGTAGGAAGTTCACAACCGAGCACAAGATACCCGAGAGTAGAACCGGCCAAGAAGGAGGTGGCGGCGATGCTTGGTCGACGGCAAAAGAGTGGCGGCCAAGCTTAGGAGGGTGGCTAGGGTTTTGTGTTTTATAAAAGTGTGTCTAGGGTTTCCACCTTAAACATCCTTTTATAAAACCCAATCTTACATTAAGGCCCTTTATGATTATACAATTATAATCCTCTTAATAATAATCTAATTAATATTAAGTCCCTCGGGTTATTATTTCACAAATAATAATCTACCTACTCGTGAACATATACGATTCGTGTACCAACGTGTAACTCTTCGGATCGTACCGAGTTAGTTACGTTGACTTTAATTACGGTCAGACATACATATATCCAACAATCTCCCACTTGGATGATTATAATTAAATGAGTCAACGTGTGCAGAGTTGGACGCCTAGCTGCATCGCACTGCTCTTAACACGGCATGACACTTTACAGTCGTCAACTAGTTCTTTGAGTTCAAGTAACACTTTACTTAACCAAATACTATAGCCCTGATAATTCTATCAATAAGTCCCTTCTGTATAGAACATTCGTTGATCATAAGACATGGATCATTCATTCTTATATAGTGATCAACCATTCTCTATTCTCGTCTTTAATTCAAAGTGGTCTAATGAACTACTTTTAATCCGAGTGTGGCCACGCGTTTATTCCAGTTTGAGTTAACGAGGGTGCCAGAATGTCTAAACTTCTAATCCCATAGAAGTACAGAATTCCATCAGCATCATACAACTCCCACTTAACTTTGGATTCCTCCCAACGCTACCCGGATTACTACCCATGTTTCAGGACAGTGTTAGATAACATCAAAGATTGTCCTTGATCAATGTAGTTTAATATGTGCCTAAGGAAAAAGGACAGATTGAACATATCAATATCAAAACATCTCATGACTTAGATCCATGGAGATCGTTTTGAAGCGAGTTACATCCAATATCATTCCCTAGTGATATATGTGAATTTTGATTCTCAAACTCTTGAGTTATTCATCTCATGAATACAATCATCTCAATTCACAATAGTCTTACATTCAAATTCATTCCCATGTAATTTGATCGACTACGGATATTTTAGAATACGCTTATTCAAGGATATAAACATACAAATAACGAACACAGTTACAAAATAATTAAACTTGCATTTAACCAATAAATCAAGTAACTATTTCAATGTAACTGTTGTAGTTCAAAATTAAAACACCAATACTAACTACAGATCATGCCCACTGTCTAGCAAATCTAAGCCCTATTTTTCCAGCATGCTCCTCATGTTTAGCTTGAGGTAGAGGCTTAGTAAAGGGGTCAGCCAGATTTAGATCCGTATGAACTTTGCTTATTACGATGTCTCCACGCTCTATTATCTCTCTAATATAGTGGAATTTTCTGAGTATATGCCTTGTGGTTTGATGCGACCTTGGTTCCTTTGTAAGAGCAATGGCACCAGTATTGTCACACAACATCTCGATCGGTTTCTTTATGCTAGGCACAACGTCGAGATCAGTAATGAACTTCTTCATCCAGGCAGCATCCGATGCAGCATTGTATTCTGATTCACAGGTGGATTGAGCAACCACACTTTGCTTCGAGCTCTTCCAAGTAACAGTCCCACCATTCAGAATGAAAACATATCCTGTCTGTGATCTTGAATCGTCACAATCAGTCTGGAAACTTGCATCAGTATAACACTTAACTGACAGCTCCTCATTCAGTCCTCCATATATTAAGAACATGTCCTTAGTCCTTCTTAAGTACTTAAGAATGTTCTTCACTGCAGCCCAGTGACTCTCTCCTGGATTCTGTTGATATCTACTCGTCATGCTAAGAGCATACGAGACATCAGGTCTAGTACATAACATGGCGTACATAATGGAACCGATAGCAGAAGCATATGGAACTCTTTCCATTTTCTTCTTTTCCTCTTCGGTCTTAGCACACTGCTCACCATTGAGAATGGTTCCATGTGCCATGGGCAAGAGCCCCCTTTTTGAGTCTTGCATTGAGAAGCGTCGTATGACCTTATCAATATATGTACTTTGACTTAAACCTAATAACCGCTTTGATCTATCTCTATAAATCTTTATTCCTAGAATATAAGCGGCTTCACCAAGATCTTTCATTGCGAAACATTTTCCCAACCAAGCCTTAACGTTTTTTAGCATAGGGATATTGTTTCCAATGATTAGTATGTCATCTACATACAAAATTAGAAAAGTGATATAGCTCCCACTAGATTTCTTGTAAACACATGGTTCATCTTCGTATTTAATGAAGCCAAACTCTTTAATTTTCTGATCAAAACGAAGATTCCAGCTGCGAGATGCTTGCTTCAATCCATAGATGGATTTATTTAGCTTGCACACCTTATTAGGATTATTTGGATCGACAAAACCTTCAGGTTAAACCATATAGACATCTTCAAGTAAGTGTCCATTAAGGAACGCGGTCTTGACATCCATTTGCCATAACTCATAGTCATAATATGCAGCAATGGCAAGTAGAATTCTAATAGACTTAAGCATGGCTACTGGCGAGAAAGTTTCCTCATAATCAATTCCTTGAGTCTGAGTGAACCCTTTTGCTACAAGCCTTGCTTTGTAGGTTTGCACATTTCCATCCATGTCGGTCTTCTTCTTGAAGATCCATTTGTTTCCTACAGTCCGACCTTCAGTAGGAAGATCAACCAAATCCCAGACTTGGTTATCATACATGGATTGCATCTCTGCATTCATGGCTTCTTGCCATTTCTTGGATTCTGAATCCAACATTGCAGCTTTGTAAGTAGCAGGTTCAGCTTCATCAATCATGAAGATATCGTCATACCTTTCAGGTGCACGACGATCCCTAATACTTCTTCGAACAGTTGGTGTTTCTGTTGTTTCTTGAGTCCTCTTAGGCTCAACTTCAACAACTAGATCAGTTACTTCTGGTTATGTCTGAACAACTAGTTCAGTCACTTGTGATTCTCGAATTTCTTCAAGATCCACATGGTTTTTTCCAACCCCTCTTGCCAGAAGCTCTTCCTCCAAGAAAGTGCCTCTGCGTTTTGTGAAAATCTTATTTTCAGTGGGGTGGTAGAAAAGGTAACCGATCCTTTTAGCGTATCCGACGAAAACCACTTTTTCGCCTCTAGGATCTAGTTTATCCGAAGATTCTAGAGTGACATAAGCGTTACATCCCCAGACCTTGAAGTAAGATACTTTTGGTTTCTTTCCATGCCATATCTCATAAGGCGTTTTGTCAACCTTCTTCGTTGGTGCTATTTTCACAAGTTTTGCGGCAGTTTCCAGAGCATAACTCCAAAAGGAGCGTGGGAGGGTTGTTCAACACATCATTGATCGAACCATATCTAATAGAGTTCGATTTCTCCGTTCAGACACACCATTATGTTGTGGCATTCCAGGTGGAGTGAGCTGTGAAACTATTCCACAATCCTTTAGATGGTCGATGAACTCCTGACTAAGATATTCACCGCCTCGATCTGATCGAAGCATCTTAATAGTTCTATTTAGCTGATTCTCTACTTCGTTTTGGTACTCTTTGAACTTTTCAAATGTCTCATGTTTATGTTTCATAAGATAAACATAACCATATCTACTGAAATCATCAGTGAATGTAACAAAGTATCTTTCTCCATGCCTTGACATTGTTCTGAATGGACCACATACATCTGTATGTACAAGTCCCAACAGATCATTAGCTCTTTCTCCAACATTTGAAAAAGGTGCTTTTGTTAACTTTCCACTTAAGCATGATTCGCATTTGCCAAACGTTTCCGAACCCTTAGAATCTAAGATTCCTGCGGTTTTAAGTTGTTTAACACGGTTCTCGCTTATGTGACCAAGTCTACAATGCTACATATACGTATCGTTAAAGTCCAACTTATTACGTTTATGGGAGATGTTGCATAATATGTTATTGTTTTGGATTTCTATCTCATAGATTCCATTGTTTGGTTTTGCATCATAGTAAAATACATCATTAAAATAAGCAGAAATAAATTCACCATTAAAATGATAATTGAAACCTTGTCCATGCAAAGCAGAAACCGAAACAATATTTCTAGTAACACTAGGAATAAAATAAACATTGTTCAAAACAAGTTCTAAACCAGAAGGAAGCAAAAGAACATATTCTCTAATCGCCTTCACAGCAACTCTTTGTCCATTGCCAACATGGACCTCCAAGTCGCCTTGTTTCAGCTTCTTAATCTTTCTTAGTCCCTGCAAAGCATTACAAATGTGAAAACCACATCCTGTGTCAAACACCCATGTTTTTCCAGAAAAAGAAAAGATTTCAATAACATATATACCTGAGGACTCTCCTCCTGAAGCCTTGGCTTGCTTCAGTTCAGCTAAATACTTAGCACAGTTCCTCTTCCAGTGCCCAATTTCATTACAATGAAAACACTTGGCATCCTTCTGAGGCTTCTTGTTTACAACTAATTTGCCTTTGCCCTTCCCTTTGCCCTGATTGCCCCTTTTCTTGGTGTTAGGTTTCTTAACATGACCCTCCTTGATCATCAGCACTGGTGCAGTCTTGCTGGGTATATTCACCTCAGCAGTTTTGAGCATCTGATGCAGTTCTGCAAGTGTCTTCTCCATCCCATTCATATTGTAGTTCATAGTGAACTGATCATATGACTTAGGTAATGAGTTGAGGATGATATCCCCAGGTAATTCATCACTCAAGGGGGATTCCAGACGAGCCAAGTGATCAACATATGCCTTCATTTTTAGCACATGAGCGCTAACTGATGTACCCTCTTGCATACGAGTGGTTATGAGTGATCTCATCACATCAAACCTCTCATGACGAGCCTTCTGTTGGAACATTTCAACCAGGTGCTCATTCATCTCATATGCCATCATGTCATCCATGGTCCTTTGAACTTCAGGAATCATGGATGCTAACATTAAACATGAGACTTTCATAGAGTCATCAAAGTGCTTTGCATAGTTTCTATATGCAACAGTTTGCTGATTGATGGGTTCATCAGGGACTTGCGTTTCAAGAACATACAGTTTGTTCTCCGCCTTGAGAACAATTTTCAAGTTGCGGTGCCAGTCCATGAAGTTGGAGTGGTTCAGTTTGTCCTTCTCTAAGATGGACTTGAGAGAGAATTGGGAGGAATTGTTTTCAGTTGACATCTACAAAATCTATATATATTCTAAAGTTTAGTTATATGTTCTATTTTAAAACCAAAATTTATGGTTGTTTTAAATGAGGTCATTTACATATATCCCCCTCCTAAGATCATTTATTACATATATACCCAACCCATAAAATCAATTACATATTTCCCCCTTTTAAACCATACATATTACATATTTACCCATTTTATTAAAATCACTCCTATTAAATTACTATTTTACCCTTAATGAACTTATTAAATGATTATTACATTTTTCCCCTTTCTAATACCATTACTTACATATTTTATGATTTAATGTGTAATATAATTGTTTACAAATAAGATATTAACCTAATGATATGAATTCATTTTTTATAAGCCCTGCCTATTTTTTTATAAGCTTCTGCCTCTGTTATGTGAAAATTGAAAGTTTTGCTTATATATAATACATCATAGCTCTTAAGCATTACTTTTTTTAAAGAAAACAGTCATGCGACCATGGTTTAAAAATTTACTTTTGCTGTAAAACAGTTTTTTCAATATTATTTTGAATGTTTAAAACATGACAATTAGATTTCCGAAATAGCATTACACAAAAAATGGAAATTTAGCTCCTGCTTCAAAACAATTAAAATGTTGATGATCGAACTAAGATTCAGGCTAAAGAAAAATTGATTACGACTTGAAAAAAACAAACGTATATTGTATAACAATATGTTTTTTTTATATCAGATATTTTAGATAATCAATATTTTAACGTAAATTGTTAGTGTAGTTAACTAAAATTTAAATGTATAATGGGTCGGTTGTAAAAAATATGTAAACTTAAACTTAACCAGTAACTAGATATGTAAAAAGGTCACTTGTTTTATAAAATGGGTATGACCGTTTTTTTTTTCAAAGAAATATTTTAAAGATTTTATCACAACATATAGAGTATTGACTAGATTGATTTTGAAGTTAAGAGATAAGAAATTAAGAAAAAGGGTAAAAGGGTAATTTCATAAAGAAAGGGGGAAATATGTAATTGATTTTAAAGATTGGACAAATATGTAATAAGGGCTTTTAATAAGGGGATATATGTAAAAATTCCTGTTAAATGCACCAGCCTATAAGAATGCTATTAATTTCATTTAATTTACTTAATAATCACAAGTTACATTACTTTAATCATTTGGGTCAAAAACAATTCCAGTTTAATAATCACAAGTTACATTACTTTAATCATTTGTGTCAAAAATAATTCCACAAAAATAATTCCACAAACCCTAGATCATCTGATAATAACAATAAGAAGAAAGCTCCGGCCGCACACAAATCTCCGGTATTCGACTGCGATTGCTTCGATTATTACACGAACTACTGGTTCCGGTGGGACACGTCTGTTAACCGAGAGCTAATTCATCAAGTAATTGAAGCTATTGAAGAAAACTTTACCAGTAGTGAACAGGTTAACTGTCACGGCCGTAAACCTAACCAGAAGAAAGAGAAGGCGAGTCATCGGAGGTTCGCCGGAAAAGCTTTAAATCCTCCGCCAGAGGTTTCGGTTTCGCCTCCGTACGAAATCTCATTAGATTCGCCTCCGTAGTTGCATCGTTTTGGTTTTGATTTTTCCCAGGAATTGTTTTGTTTCGATCTAAGTTTTTTGAGTTCGTTTCGGTAAGATCTTTTACGTTTTTTGTTCCGTTTTCAGTTTTTTTTTAGTTTTGTGTAAATTTAGTTTCTTTTCCGGTTAGATTCGCTTTATTTGTTTTTGGTTCAGGTTCGGTTTTCATTTCAGCAACGTTATTTGTCTCAGCTTATTAGTTTCGGTAAAATTATTCAGTTTGTATAGGTTCATTTCGGTCTGGTTTGTTTTTTGGTTCGTTTAGGTTTGGTTTCAGTTTCCTTGGTTTTCGCTTTTAGTTGGGTTCCATTTTTTATTTAGTCCCCGGTTCGCTTTCTATTGGCTCAAAACTATTTATGCTGATCAAGTTAAAAACATATATTCACATACACACACACGCGTGGTTAAGGTACGTTGCATAATCTATACATCTTGCTTTAAACAGAAGTAGGTGCAACCCGTAAATGAATTGGAGGTTCAATGTTATGTTCGTTTATTTTCGTTCATTTATGTTTGATGATTGACTTTCGTTTATGTCTGTCCTCTCTCTTATTTGCGTTTGTTTGTAACCATTCTTTATTTTCATTTGAATGTTCGTTTAAATTTATACATTACTAATATTCATTTGAAATAGTTTTCATATTATCAAACCATTTGTTTACTTTTAAAAAGTTGGATGTAATGATACTGGTAGAATATTGACTTCCACCATGCTAGTAAAATTAACACAGTTTTACAACCCACCAACCCGATTACTACTCGCCTGCCTATTTAAATAAATGGGTTAAATAAGTAATGAACCGCATTCAGGTTACATGAATTTAAGCGTGACGGAGTTAGACTTGCATGGAGTTTTCCTACATATTTTGATAGGTCTGTTTGAATTTGCATATAAAAAATAATTATCTGAATATGATTTATTTCAACTTTAACTTTCAGCAAACAATTTCTAAGTTTAGCTATATCTTATATTTAAAATCAAAATTTATGGTTGCTTTAAATGCATTACAATTAACTTTAATGAAATAGTACCAGCCTTTATGACCATGTTTAATCAATGAGTCTCTTCCTTTTCTCCATATATTAATGTTTAAGTTAGGGTTTATAGACTTTTCATAACAATTCACCTTAAAGGATTGATTGGTTATTAGATAACTAATACTTAATATTACAATTAACTTTAATGAAATAGTACGAGCCTTTATGACCATGTTTAATCAATGCGGCTCTTCCTTTTCTCCATATATTAATTGAAATAGCTCTAGCACGGGATTTCTGGACTCTGAGATACACTACCAGTTTAGCAAATGGTAGTCTTTAGGTAAGTTTATTGTACCATTGACGGTTCACCATTATCTTTAGAAATTTACTTCTGATGTATATGTTGCTTCTTTAAATAACTGAGAAATAGAGGCGAAACGAGTTGGTTAACGGGTATTAAAACAACATCACATGACTATAAGCACAATGACAATTGTCACAAATAGAGGACTACATTGTACCTATGCGTCAACTAAAAATAAAATTTAATTAAATGGACTAAACAACTACATTAAGTTTGAGACCAGGGTAAAAATCTAAAACATCATTTTTGTTTATTTTTTACTTTTATAACCAGATGTGTTGCAGGCATCTGAAAATGTTACCCTGGAGTCGGTACACAAGATTGGCAAGCTGGAGTGACATACGTGTCCAGATAACACTTTTTAAGTCCTGCATACCCTATTTATTAAGTATTGGGTTAATTGTAATAAATTTTAGTAAACAAATATATAGATTATATAACTAAACACTTGAAGAACTGTTAGGATTTGTTAATTTTATTGGTTTATAAACTGCTTTCTGATCTATAAAAGGTAACAAAACCTGCAATTGACTTTTAGATGTTAAAACTAAATTTATATGTGTATGTGTATGTAGTATAATATGTGTGTATATATATATATATATATATAACATCTATTTTACACCATTTAAAACACAATGAAAAAGAAAAAATAAAAAAATTTGAAAACTGTGACGTCTTTTGAAGATGATTGAGAAACCACACGTCCATAGATTTGAAGTTTTGTGAGACCACATGTGGTGGGGCGCAAACCTCTCTCAAAGCGTCTTAAAAACGTGGGGGAACACTGTACCCTCGGGTGTTTTGGGCCTTTTTTGACTGGTGGTGCTACCACAAATTAAGCGCCAAATGAGGAGTGGACTTTGATCAAAATAACCATGGTCAAACGGCTAACTTTAAAAAAACCCGGTTTTTGTTTTAAAAATCTATAGTATATTCGCACTTTCGTACCGTGTCACGCACTATCTATATCGGTCGTCGTTCCAGGAAAAAACAATAACTATTATGCATGTCGTGCATCGCACGGGTATCCCCCTAGTTTAAAATTAATTAATTAGTATTTTATGCTTTTAATATCTTAATTTAATTTTATGACCCAAAAACAAAATTTTAATTAAGATGAGATCCCGATTCATCATATGACAGTGAATTGGCTTAAGCACTATCCACTGGTATGATTATGTAGGTAAACAACGATTGTTAATTGTGTCCACTACACAACTCTCCATTTGGGGTTATCGCTTAAAACGATGTATGTTTAACCCCAACTATGCCCACTTGATGAACAAGTGATGTTTTGTCCTTTACTGTTAACTGTAACACCGGCCTATGTTACACAGGAAACGCGATGATTACCTTCTTTCATGATGGACGCCCAGATGCAGGGTATAGCACTAACATTTGGGTTCGATTTAGAATGAAGTGTTAACTCGTTAAGGGTGGCATAAAACATCAATTTAAAATTTGGGATTTATTTTAATATTTACAAAAATATTTTGAATAACTCGTAGCATGAGACGAGTTACACAATTATTTATAAAATCTTGATAATAGAAACTCCTTTCCACGCTCGCACGATATAGTTTTAAATACCCTATTAAACTATGTCGGTCATTTTATCGCGAATGATCTTGTTTTAAATATTAATAAAAACTTTTATTAATTATACTTTTCAATTTTATAAAACTTGTTTTAATAAAACCGTTGTCTTGATTGTGAAAATTTTATTTATTTTGGGTTATCTAGATTATTTACAATAAATAAAACACAACCACAAAACACAATAAAAAAAACGAATCGAGCCCCTAATAGGTTGGTCGTTTCGTTTTAGCCAGAAACGAAACGAACTAGTCAAAAAGGGTTTCAAAAGCTAATTTTTGAAAGCTCCCACTTGACCCGCGATCTCTATCTTCATGGTACCTGTTCGCCATTTATCTTGATCTTGATCTTGTACTCGAAGGATTACATTAATAAATCTGAAAATACAATAAAACCAAATCTATTCTAATCCTATCTATTACATCGGATCCAATATCCGCAACAAAATACAAATCAAAAATACTATTACATCGGATCCAATATCCGAAAAAAATACAAATCAAAATAAAACCATAACCAACACAACCATGACAAAGGTCATAACCTAGGGCTCGATTCACATCACCATCCATAGACAACCAAAAGTTTTTGATCTTTTGTCAAAACAAATAATTTTTGACAAATAAAACATAGATCAAAATTGTAACTTTACCATCTATACGCGTGTAACCGTGGCTCTGATACCACTGTTGGGAATCATGGTATCAAAATATTAGCGGAAGCGGTTTATATAATTTACCAAAATCCGATTATATAAATTTGATTTATTAATCCGATTAATAAATATTCCCAATCAGGATCAAGGTTATACGCGTATAAACAAATAAACGGAATAAATAACCATAGAGGGTTTTAGTAATCAACCTTTGACGACTACACCGGAATTGTAACACGCGGGTTACCACGAATCCTCGCCAGTAGGAAGTTCACAACCGAGCACAAGATACCCGAGAGTAGAACCGGCCAAGAAGGAGGCGGCGGCGATGCTTGGTCGACGGCAAAAGAGTGGCGGCCAAGCTTAGGAGGGTGGCTAGGGTTTTGTGTTTTATAAAAGTGTGTCTAGGGTTTCCACCTTAAACATCCTTTTATAAAACCCAATCTTACATTAAGGCCCTTTATGATTATACAATTATAATCCTCTTAATAATAATCTAATTAATATTAAGTCCCACGGGTTATTATTTCACAAATAATAATCTACCTACTCGTGAACATATACGATTCGTGTACCAACGTGTAACTCTTCGGATCGTACCGAGTTAGTTACGTTGACTTTAATTACGGTCGGACATACATATATCCAACAGATTGTGAATGATCTGAGCAGATGATGATGATGATTGTTCTACGGTTGTTTCCAGCATCATTGTTCCAACATCGTTTAAAGTATGTTTTTTTTGCTACTCTAATTTTGAATTTTTAATTTTGAAGTGATCTACTCTAATTCTCGCTTTATATTTCAGTCTAATCACAGTTGTTTGAAATTCATACAATCATTTGCGGGTTATTTTCCATTTGTATTAAACGAAGCATAAAGTTAAATTAAAAACAAAGAAAGATTATTAAATGTACAGTTAAAATAATTTTTGCTTATGACTAAATGATGATTATAATTGACTTGGGCAGAAGATGATGTAGAACCCATTGTAGTTCCTACTAAACGCAAGAAAGGATCTGCTACTGTTGTAAGATAAGAATTTATTTTACTAGAGATTTGTTCTTTCCTGTCTTTTTGTATTAAAAGAAGCATAAAGTTAAATTAAACACAAAGAAAGATTATTAAATGTACAGTTAAAATAATTTTTGCTTATGACTAAATGATGATTATAATTGACTTGGGCAGAAGATGATGATGTAGAACCCATAGTAGTTCCTACTAAACGCAAAAAATAATCTGCTACTGCTGTAAGATAAGAATTTATTTTACTAGAGATTTTTTTGTATTAAAAGAAGCATAAAGTTAAATTAAACACAAAGAAAGACTATTAAATGTACACTTAAAATAATTTTTGCTTATGACTAAATGATGATTATAATTGACTTGGGCAGATGATGATGATGTAGAACCCACAGTAGTTCCTACTAAACGCAAGAAAGGATCTGCTACTGCTGTAAGATAAGATTTTATTTTACTAGAGATTTGTTCTTTCCTGTCTTTTTTGTATTAAAAGAAGCATAAAGAGTGGAATTTTGATGTATAGAATGTATACACTTGTCCAGGCTCTGATGGTTTAAAGCAGCTCTTTATGAAGTATGTTGAGGATTAAGTATATGATTATAGGGCTACTCTTCAACGGCTGAAGAAGTGTTTTCATGTACTGCATCTTGGTCTGTTCATGAGAGACGAGGTTTCCAGAAACCTGATGGTGATGCATTCAGTACTTCCGTGGAGTTCATGGCGATTGTCGAAGATATACAATGAGAAGTTCGGTACTCGATGGAGTTGAAGCTAAAAGCACTAAATTTTTGCTGTTATATTCCTAAATTTCTTGGTGTTGTTGTTAGATTTTAAAGTTTCGTTGTTCAGTACTCGATGTAATTATTGATCTTTTAATCCTCATAATTAAATTTTAATCCTATTAATGTTTATGGAGCATTTTATTTTTACTAATTTTAAGGTGCATAAGTATTATTATGTAATTTTTAATATCATTTGATTATTGCAGATCGGTACTTTTGATGTAGAAGTGAAACTGTCTTTGAGTTTAATTAGATTATGTTGATGTTGAACCAATTTCTGTTAGTGTATAGATCTGTCAAAGTTAAAGTTTGTCAAAAGAGAACATCTGCTTGAAATCATCATCTGCTGATCTAACGGCTGTTTGACTTGCTACTGTTGCCAACATCTGTTGTTGCCTAACAGAGCTTTTCGAAGAATTTCCTCCTCTCAATTGTAAATACTAATGCATCTGTTACTTTAAATCTCTGTCAAAGGTAAAGTCTGCCCAAAGAGAACATTTGTTTAGTGGTGATCTTCTGCTAATCTAACGGCTGTTTGACTTGATACTGTTGGCAATATCTGTTGTTGCCTAACAGATTTTTTATCTGAGATTTTTTACAGCAGTTAAAATACATTTAATTTCAAACCACTGCTCTATATTCAAATGTAAAAGGTCTGGCCCACATTCAAAAGGGCAAACCAATGCCCATCTCCAAGAAAGTATAACTTAGCAGATGTTTCCTTTGGCAAATGTATACCTTAGCAGATGTTTTGAAATTGCCGGTAATTTCAAATTCAAAATGCATGGGGATATGTACTTTGCAATTAATGCATGTCACTCACTCACTTCTGTCTTATGGTAAAGGCGTCTTATGGTAAATGAAGAGGTTAATTGTAATTATGATAACGTGTTTAATTTTATACTTTTCCCATGGAAACGCACTTTTGAAATGTTTTGCATTAAAAGCTTAACCAATGTCGCATCATATTCTTTAACAGTAAGTTAGTTTGACGATGTATTTAGTCATAACCGCCTTCATTGGGTATAAAATACATTGGGCAGAGGCTTTCATCATTACCGCTTTCATCCATCTACTCAATCATCTTCAAAAGTTTTTTTTTGTTTATCAATATCATTACAATTTATTTGGCTTTCAAACACGTATTTGTTCACTTCAAAATGGAAACATTGGGTTTCAAGTGATTATTGACGAAATTTTCACAAGGCTCTCTGCAGAAGATATTGGTCATTTTAAATGTCTTTCCAAGAATTTTTATATGGAACTGTCAAGTCATGCATTTGAGATGATGCATGCTCTCCGAAGTGGAGATTCACTACAAAAGAAACTACTCTCCTTTAAAGATACGTCAATTGTCGTTGACGGCGTGGTTGCTGGTAATTTGGATGTCGTTAGAAGCAAAACCTTAAGTTTTGCTAACAATGTCCACCCTACCTTCTTACGTATTCTATCGCCATTTAATGGATTGTTGTTAGTTTGTAATGAAGGGATTTGCTGTGAGCTGATCCTTTGGAATCCAACTACCAGGCGCTATAAGGTTTTGTCTGACGACTACTTAAATTATATTCATGATCGAAATTCTGATACTGGTGTAATTTATTTTGATCAATTCAATGATCTGAAAGTGCTGAACATCAGATGTTACCGTAATGTGGCTACTGCTCGTGTTTACTCTCGACGTCGTGAGTCATGGAGAATAATAAATTTCGGTAGCGTAAATAATTATGGTTCAAGCAGTTATTCATGTTCTCCAGGAATTTATGCTGATAAAACCATATATTTCATGGTTTCAAATTATTGGTATCCATTAGGTGAGAGGAACATCGTTGCTTTCGATGTTCTTTCTGAGACTTTCAGAATGCTTCGTTTTCCAGAGAGTATCGTAGTCAATCCTTACCAAGGGCATTGTTTGACCATCGCAAAGAGGCTGCATTTGATTGTTATTGGAAAGTCTGCTGAGCTGACTGCTGATTTGCTCAGATATGAAGAAGAAGGCTGGATCAAGGTGTTTGCTTTCAATAATCCTCGTGTAGTTGATTATGCAAATAGGCGCCGAAGGACTAATATAATTGAAAACAACAAGTGGCTGATAACAAGCATTTGGGGGGATATGGTTGAAGTTGATCTGAATAACGAAGTTTTGAAATACCTCCAACATGTTGACAACTACAATGGTCCGAAAGGAGCTTTATTTATCGAGATTGTTTCGCCCATAGATTAGAAATTATTATATTGTATTTTACTGAATGTTGTTTGCTGTTTTGAACTTTGTTTATTATATAGTTACGTCTGTTTGATACTTGTAGTTTTTATATAATTAGTTGTGTTAAAATTATTAACTATGTTTGTTATTTAAATTAATTAAATGAATACTTAGGTTTGAGAGTTTAAAAGCTTGTAATATTTTCAAATGTCTGTTTAAATGATGAAAGGTCTGTTGTTGTGAACACATATTTGAAAATAAAACAGTGGTTGATACATCTGTTGACTTTGGTCAACAGATGGATGAAAACAGATGTTTGAAACCACTGTTGGGTTAAAGCAGAGTGTTGTGGTGAAAACTGTGGTTGAAACTGCTGTTGGTTTAAAATGGTGGTTTAAAACCACTGTTGGGTTAAAATAGTGTTTTGTGGAGGTTGAAGGGGATTAAAACGACTGTTGAGTTAAAATATTGTTTTTTTGGAGAAGGAACATGCTTGAATGCAAATGTTATTTTGTTTACTGAATGAATTATAAGTTGTATATTTTTGTATTTTTCATACTCTAAACTTTAAGTATTTAAGGTTGAAGTTGAAGTTGGGGGGGGGGGGGGGGGGGATATGGTTGAAATTGAGCTGAGCAATCAAGTTTTGAAATATCTCCAACATGTTGACAACTACAATGGTCCGAAAGGAGCTTTATTTATCGAGACTACGGTTTCGCTCATTGATTAGAAATTATTATGCTGTATTTTACTGAATGGTGTTTGCTGTTTTGAACTTTGTTTATGATATAGTTACCTCTGTTTGACACTTTCATATTTTATATAATAATTAGCTGTGTTAAAATTATTAAGCATGTTTGTTATTTAAATTAATTAAGTGAATATTCAGGTTTGAGAGTTTAAAAGCTTGTAATATTGGCAAAGGTCTGTTTAAATGATGAAAGTTTTGTTGTTGTGGACAGATGTTTGAAAATAAAACAGTGGTTGATACATCTGTTAACTTTGGTCAACAGATGGATGAAAACAAATGTTTGAAATCAGTGTTGGGTTAAAGCAGAGTGTTCTGGAGAAAACTGTTGTTGAAACTACTGCTGGGTTAAAATGGTGGTTTAAAACCACTATTGGGTTAAAATAGTGTTTTGTTGTGGACAAATGTTTGAAAATAAAACAATGGTTGATACATCTGTTGACCAGTCAACAGATGGAAACAGATGTTTGAAACTACTGTTGGGTTAAAGCAGAGTGTTGTGGAGAAAACTGTTATTGAAACCGTTGTTGGGTTAAAACGGTGGTTAGGGAATTATAGAAACCGAGTTACCCAAATAGATATACCTTCATGGTTAATCTAAAACGTCAGCTAAAGGCTTGAATGTATTACCAAATGACCACACATGTTTATACAAAATTTCTTTCCAAATAGCCTTATAATTTGGCTCTTGTTGACACTACGGTGGTGTTTGTTTTTTGGGTAAAAGCTCTTCTGAGCACTTATGTTTGCGTCGCGCAGACGCGCGCAGACCTTTGGGTCCTGCAGCTTGTTTGTTTTCTTGAAGAGCTTCTCACTAAAAACATCTTCCCCACCTCTTCCCCACGCAGACATCAACCCAAGTCTTCAAGCCTCTTCAAACCTCTTATCCCTCTTCTCCCTCTTCTCCCTCCAGCCGACACCACCTCCTCTGCCACCACCTCCACCTCCGACACCACGTCCTCCGCCGCCCACCTCCACTCCGCCACCACCTCCACCTCCACCTCCGACACCCATCTCCTCTTACACACCACCTCATCCGACACCCATCTCCTCCACCTCCACCCCCACGCTGAACTGACCTGAACCATCTCCCTCCACCAACGCCGCCGCAATCGTCGAGTGTCGCCACCAAGGAGTTGTGGTCGGCTCTGTTTCTCTCTCCTCCGTCTCTCTCTCTCTCTTATGTGTCTCTCTCTCTGTCCGACGTCTCCCTCACTCTGTCGATCTCTCTCTCTCTGATGTCTCCCTCTCTCTGTCGATCTCTCTCTCCGACGTCTCCGGTTTCCTGATTTTGAGAGAGAGCAGAGGTGAGTTCTTGGAGTGGGGGCTAGGGTTTGTGGTGGTGCTTGGCTTCGCGGCAGGTGTTGACGATGGTTGTTGGTTGTGGTGGTGGCAGGTGGACGGTGGAGGAGGTGGTGGCCGATGGTTATGGTGGTAGTGGTAGATGAAGGCAGAGAGAGAGAGAGAGAGAGAGAGAGAGAGAGAGAGAGAGAGAGAGAGGTGTTGTGTTGTGTGTGTTATGAGAAGAGAACAAGGGTTTTTGTAGAAGTAAAAAAAGCAAACAGTCTTCTCCTTGCAGACTGCAGACCTTTAGTCCACCTCTTCTCCTGCAGATGATTGCAGATGTGGCCCGCAGACTGCCGACCTTTTACCTCTTAAAAAACAAACAACACCTAAATGTTTAGTTTTCCTAAAACCGAAGTATACTTTATGTATGCTGCAAGTTCTATTTTCAATAACCAAAGTATTGCAATACTAACTATTTTCGCAACAAAACAAATTTTCACATCAACTTTTATAGTTGACCAAAGTTTTGTAATACTAAACATTTTGTCATATTCTTGGCTACAAAACCTATGTTACTCACCAGCTTTATGTTGACTCGTTATTTTTACATATGTTACAGGTGTTGTTATGCACAATGATTATCCAAGTATGCTACACGTAGGAATGTACTCAAGCCTTAGTTTCCTTCGATTTAAAAAAAAATTATTTGAAATCTTTGTGTTGAAAAACAATGTAATATAATGAAACTTTAGTACCATGTGTTATGAGCAATTTGTAACGTGACTCCCCGACGTTTCCATCACGGGTTGTTTTTATAAGCGGTCGGGATGTTACAGACGTTTTCGTTAAATTTTTTTTTTATTTCGTACAACTTTATGACTGGTATTTATAGTATCATGCAATAGACCTTAGATCTTGTGCTCGTTATTGCATGTTCCCCTTTAGACTTAGGTAAAGATACATTTGTTTTTTATATGACCTTGTACTCTATCACCCGAGCGATTATATGTTAAGACTTATCGTTGGGGCGTCAATGACATGGTACTCATTGTGACATTGCGTAACTAAAGTTCACGACGTTTCTAACTTGTACTGGATTAGTACCTTGGCCACTTAGAGGCAAATAAATCGATCTTAGCTCTGCCTGTCATACCCCAACCGATAGCGGAATCATCGGGGCGCGGCACTGAGCGAAATAGATTGTCCAGAAGTTTCCATAACAATTATCATTACTATTCAATTTAAAGTAACATGTCCCATACCATGTCTCAAACAGTAAACAAATTATTACAGACAAAATCTAGGCAAATAATTCTTGTTTCGACAACTCAGATTTAAATATAGCAATTGTTTATCTGCTTCTAGAGACCCTTGATTCAATTACTACAGACAACTATTTGTTAGACTATAGAGCTTTATTCTAGCCTCACTTTCCTAGCAGATAAGCATCCTAATTACCTGTCACATACGTTAAAATAAAAGTCAATACACATAGTGTAAAGGCGAGTATACAAGTTTGATAATAACATATAGAGTTCGAAATAGTTTATGCATAACCAGCACGTATATAGCGGAAAACGAAGCATGTTAATTATCGACACGGATCTATCGATACCAATGACTGCGGGTTGACTGCCCGAGGCAGTTCGTAATACATGATCACCACTGTAATCCATGCAAATAATTGTCCTTAACAACCCCCGCATGAGCGGGTGCTGAGTCCAAACTATAGTACTATAGTCGTTAAGGTAGGTAGACAGCATTCCATGTGTAAACATAACAAACAAGCATTCCTTAAGTCACGTATAACATGCGGTAACGGTTAGCGTTTAAAAGTATTGCGTAGTGTGTTCGAGTATACTCACAGCGGTTGATGGATTGAAGGGAGCGCTTGAGAGTAAGGTTAGCCTGAACAGTTCGATAGTACAACGATAAGCAATGCGTAAAACGGAAACAAGTGTCGATAGATCGGACAGCTGGTCGATCGGACGGTAGTCCGATCGGACGACTGACCTTTCGGTTGGCAGTCCGTTCGGACAGTTGTCCGGTCGGATGGGAGTCCGATCGGATGGCTGTTCGAGTGGATTGTTTTTTCCTTTGAGTAAGATGTGTTTGTGTATGATGGTTGACTTTTAAAGTTTTCGTTGTAGTATTTGAAAGCCTTGAAGTATCTTTGCCTTTCAGGTCGGTCGATCGGACGATCGTTCGATCGGTCGGCAACCCGATCGGCTGGTACTTCAGTGAAGAACATGTCCTCAGCAAGAGGTCACTCGATCGGACAGTAGTTCGATCGGGTGGCATTTCCGTGCATCGAACATGTTGAAAAATCGATTAAGTATTTAAAGTCAAGTATCTCATGATCCGAAGAGTAATCCGATCGGATGGCAGTCCGATCGGATAGCAGTTCGTTCAATACTCACTTCAATTAGGCTGATTAAGTGTGGGACCCAAGTGCTAGCCGATCGGTTGGCCAGTCGTTCGGCTTGTCTGTCCATTCGGACAGCTGTCCGATTGGACAGCACCATGTCCTGGTCGGCCTGCTCGTCTAACGCTTGGTTGTTTTGATTTGTCGTTTTAGCGAGATATTTTGAGAACGAGTCAAACAACTGAACCTCGTCACTACTTGGTCCTCCTGTTCGGACAGGAATCACCCAAATCCGTCTAGCGAACGTTTCGGAACGGTGTTTCATGTTTAACCCGAAATCGGTGAACCTCATGGATAGAATCCGGATCTTAGGCCATGCAACGACCGGAATGATTAGCAAGTTGGCACAAGCTCCGTTTCTACCGATTTTGAAGACATTGAGTGTTAAAGAGTTGAAAGAAGGACGAAAATCCATCTTTCAATCTTGTTCACCGTGAATATGCTTAGATCTATGAAAGATCTTTGTTTGTTTATGTGGAAATCGGTTAGATCCAAGTTATTCTTGGTGGATTGAGGCCAAAACATGAAGTTCTTCAAGAACACCATGATGACATCATCCTAGAACACTTGAATCTTGATGATTTCACGGTTAAAAGTTAAGATTTAAAAGATAGAAAGGTGTAGGAGTGCGTGTAGATCAAGAAAGTACAAGATTTAGGACGAGATCTTACCGTAATCGCGAGAAATCTGAGAAAAGGTGGAGAGCACGAGCTGGTCGGTCAGAGGGTTTCCAAAAGTGGAAAGGATGACAATGACAGGGGTATTTATAGGCTTCCAAATGAGGAAAGTGCTGGCCGATCGGCCAGGCAGCTCGATCGGACAGCCTGTCCGATCGGACAGCAGCCCGATCGGCTGGCTGTTCGATCGGCTGGTAGCCTGATCGATCAGCTGCCTGATTCGAGTGTTTGGTGCGATGATTTTTTATATTACGATTTCGATTGCGATTGATGCGAATGCGATAGAGATTCCTATTCAAATTACTTTTAATCCCAACTACTCATATCGAGCACTATCCTTTCTCCACTAATTATCATGATTCAATTTCGGTTGAGTTCGATTGCGATTGAGTTTCGATTGTGATTCGATTGATTACCACATATAACATAAATAAACACGCATAAGAAACACATAAAAGGCACACACACACACGTATAACAGTAACCAAAAATGCGTATATTCGAGTTTGCGAGTGCGATGATGGTTAGATTAGTTCGATTTTTGTTTAGTTAACTTTATCGCATTGATACTTCCTATTATTCACAGTCGTAAAGCGGTTCATATTGAGAAATATACTTCGATTACTTCGATTGTAATTAATTACTCCACATAATACAACTAACGTAAAAACATAAAATAGACTAACGACGGTCAAAGAAGTCAAAACGGGGATTCAGCAAGGAGAGACAGATTGCTATTAGCGATCTTTTCCTCCTTTGACTTCAATCTTGACCTTGACCTTGACTTTCAAAACACTGGGGTGTTACAGCCTCCCCTTGTTTAGGGAATTTCGTCCCGAAATTAGGCCGAAGTCGTAACAAACAACTGCGGGTACTTTGCCTTAATGTCACTTTCAAGTTCCCAAGTGAACTCTGCGCCTCGTTTGCCTTCCCATCGGACCTTCACGATAGGAATGCGCGAGCACCTGAGCTGCTTGGTTTGGCGATCCATGATTTCAACAGGCTTTTCCACGAAGTGCAGTGTTTCGTTTATTTGGAGGTCATCGAGCGGTACAATTAAATCATGCTCAGCCAGACACTTTCGGAGATTTGACACATGGAAAGTCGGGTGGACGTTACTAAGTACCTCCTGTAGTTCGAGTCTGTAGGCGACTTTTCCGATCCTTTCCAGAATCTTAAAAGGTCCAACATATCGAGGCGTTAGTTTCCCTTTCTTGCCGAATCTGACCACACCCTTCCAAGGTGATACCTTTAGGAGTACGTAGTCGCCAACGTCAAATTCAAGGGGCTTGTGTCGTCTATCGGCATAGCTTTTCTGTCTACTCCGAGCTTTCAACAAGTTGTCTCGAATTTGGAGGACTTTGTCAGTCATTTCTTGCAATAGCTCAGGACCGGTTAATTGCGAGTGACTGGTCTCATGCCACACAATAGGCGATCGACATCTTCTTCCATATAAAGCCTCGAATGGTGCCATTTGGATGCTGGTATGATAACTGTTGTTATACGAGAATTCAACTAATGGCAGGTATTTGTCCCAATTACCACCGAAGTCTATGACACACGAACAAAGCATATCTTCAAGAGTACGAATCGTTCTCTCAGTCTGGCCGTCAGCCTGAGGATGGAATGCGGTACTCAGGTTAAGCGTAGTACCAAGAGCAGCTTGAAACGTTTCCCACAATCATGAGGTAAACCGAGCATCACGGTCAGAGATGATGTCACGAGGCATCCCATGATTACAATTGATCTCGTTGGTGTAGATTCGGGCTAATCGTTCCACCTTGTAGTCTTCTCGTATTGGCAGAAAGTGGGCTGATTTGGTTAAACGATTAACAACAACCCAAATGTTGTCGTGACCTGATGACGTGTGCGGAAGCTTTGTTATAAAGTCCATAGATATACTCTCCCATTTCCACATAGGGATTGGGGGTTGCTCGAGTAAGCCAGAGGGCCTTTGATGTTCAGCCTTGACCCTTGCACAAGTCAGGCACTTCCCAACATAGAGAGCGATATCCCTTTTCATTCCCGGCCACCAGTACCTGTAACGAAGATCCTGGTACATTTTATCGGCACCGGGATGAATAGAATACCGGGATTTGTGGGCTTCGTCCATCAAAATCTTTCGCAATGCAGTCCGCTTAGGGATCCAAATTCGGTCCAGAAAATAGAAGATCCCATTCGATTTGCTTACAAGCTGAGCTCCATCGTGATAGATTCTCTCCCTCTTCAAGGTGCGTTCATTAAAACAGGCGTGCTGGGCTTCGCGGATGAGAGTTTCGAGATCGTATCGGGCTTAGGTATTACGAATGCTGAGCAAATAACTCCGTCTGCTAAGCGCGTCGGCAATGACATTTGCTTTGCCTAGGTGATAATGAATCTCACAGTCGTAATCGTTGAGAAGTTCTACCCATCGGCGTTGACGCATATTAAGTTGTTTCTGATCAAAGATATGTTGCAGGCTCCTATAATCGGTGAAGATCGTACACTTGGTACCATACAGGTAGTGTCGCCAAATCTTTAACGCAAAAACAACTGCGCCTAGCTCGAGATCATGGGTTGTGTAGTTCTTCTCGTGGATTTTGAGATGTCGAGAAGTGTAAGCTATAACCTTGTCTCGTTGCATGAGAACACAACCAAGACCGAGGTTGGAAGCATCACAATAAACAATGAAACCGTCGTTTCCATCGGGCAATGTGAGAACAGGAGCATTGCAAAGCATATGCTTGAGGGTTTGGAAAGCAGACTCTTGTTCAGTTCCCCAAACAAAAGACCTGTCTCTATGCGTAAGAGCGGTAAGCGGCACAACGATCTTTGAGAATCCTTCGATAAGTCGTCGATAATAGCCCGGTAGTCTGAGAAAAGAACGGACTTCAGACGGGTTCTTTGGCGTAATCCAACTCTTAACTGCTTCAATCTTCGCAGGATCGACATGGATACCCTGACTATTAACTATGTGTCCCAGAAACTAAACCTTCTCCAACCAGAATTCACACTTTGAGAACTTGGCATAGAGTTGATTCCCTTGTAGTAGTTCGAGAACCAAACGTAGATGTTGTGCGTGTTCGGCTTTCGATTTGGAATAGATCAAGACATCATCGATGAACACGATGACGAAACGGTCAAGATATGGTTTACACACGCGATTCATCAGATCCATGAAGACCGCGGGTGCGTTGGTTAAGCCAAAAGGCATAACAACGAACTCGTAGTGGCCGTAGCGAGTGCGAAAAGCGGTTTTGGGTATATCCTCCTCTTGAATACATAGCTGGTGATAGCCTGAACGGAGATCGATCTTCGAGAAACACGTAGCACCTTGTAGCTAATCAAACAAATCGTCGATGCGAGGTAGGGGATAGCGGTTCTTGATGGTTAGCTTATTCAATTCCCGGTAGTCGATGCACATCCTGAACGACCCATCCTTCTTTTTAACGAAGATGACTGGCACGCCCCAAGGAGAGGTGCTTGGGCGAATAAAGCCTTTCTCAAGTAATTCCTGGAGTTGATTCGAGAGTTCACGCATTTCGGACGGTGTGAGTCGGTAAGGAGCTTTGGCAACAAGGTTACAAATAAAAAGCCATTTAGTGGCATGCGCTTTTAGTGGCATTTAGCTTATGTGCCACAAATTTAGGTTTTAGTGGCACTTTACGTATGCCATATTTGCTTAGTACACACTTTTAGTGGCATTTAGCTTTTATGCCACTATTTTAGGTTTTAATGGCACTTTTTATATGCCACGTAAACTTTTATTGGGTTTTTAATGACACTTTGTATATGCCACTTAAATTTTCAAGTTTCGTTAAAAAAACTTAATTTTTCAAGCACTTCTAAAATCATACATTCTTTTTAGGGGTGCTAAACTAGCTCAAGTGAACCGAGCTTTAACAAACTTAAGCTCAAGCTTAAAGTTAAGCATGTTTAGTAAACAAGGTTAAGCCCGAATTTCATTTGTCAAGCTCGACATTTGTTAGATATATAATTTTTAATTAATGTAATGAATTTGTATTTAAATTATAATTAATTAACAATAAGTATAATTAATAAAAATTACTTATTAAATAATAAATGAGCTCAAGCTTGAAAATGTACCCGTGAGTTGAGCTTTAGGAACAAAGATCAAATTAAGCCAAGTTTGTGGTCAAACTTTTGTAAGTTAAACAATATTGAGGCTTCAAACTTTCGTAAATTAAACGATCTCGATCCTAGTCCGATGTGTTTGCACATTCATTCCCTCTTTTTTTTTTTTTTTTGAAAGGAGAACTTCATTAAAAAACGCCAACCCGAAAACCGGGCCCGACAAAACAAACAAACAACTACATATTCACAAATCTACACCACTCACACCAATCTAACATCCCTCTCTTTCGTCTATATTTAAACCAAACAAAACTAACCGAACGGACTTCACAAAAGAGGTCTTCCACGTTCCTTCTTTTATTGGAGAACCGGACATCATTTCTGGCTTTCCAAAGTAACCAACAAGCTGTAAATATGACTCCTTGAATGGCTTTCTTCTCCGACTCCGGACGCGACCCGTGCTTGTGAGCCTCGACCAGATCTCTAAACGAAAAGATGAAAAATCTATTCACCCGACACCACAAAGTGATCTTCTCCCATAGTTTTAAAGAGAACGGACACGAAGTGAACAAATGGCTGACCGAGTCCGCCCCATCATCGCAAAAACAACAACCGGGATTCTCCACTGAAACCCCTCTTCTGGAAAGAGCCTCCACCATGGGAATCCGGTCAAGTTCCGCCCTCCACACGAAAATATTACACTTTAACGGGACCCAGGGACACCACTCCATCTCGTAGCGATTGCTAAAATCCTTAGCCCCGTTTATAACTTTTTTTACAGCAGCCACTGAAAATGAATCCGACCCTGCCCCCAACCAAACCCACTTGTCCGGCCCAGGCGAACGTGAGACCGAACCCAGAGCTGAAGATAGCTCAGACCATTCCTTTTTCTCCGACTCAGTATCCAGGTCATGCTTCCAAAGCCATAACCCGTCCCCGCTGATTCTTTCGCTGACACTGCAGTTTTTTACCAACTCGAGCTTGAACAAATCAGGGAATTTTTCCTTCAGCGGAATATCAAACAGCCACGGGTCCAACCAAAAAAGAATACTGTCACCCGAACCCACCACTCCACGAACGAACTTCCGAAACGGAAAGTTCTCCACGATTGGCTTCTTGAGAAAGGACGCGATATTGCACCAGACTCCCCCTAAAGCTTTTCGGCTAGGAAGAAAGTCCCAAGCGGAATCGCCAACGTGAATAGCACCAACCACTTTAACCCATAAGTTCTCCCTTTCCGTTTTAAATCTCCAACCCCATTTAGCAAGAAGCGCTAAGTTAATCTCCTTCAATTTCTGGAGACCAAGACCCCCCGACTTCTTAGGCGAAGCAATTCTTTCCCAAGCTACCCAATATAGTTTTTTAACACCATTCGTGCCTCCCCAGAGAAATTTCCTGATAATGCCTTCTAAGTCCTCCAACACTTTAACAGGAGCACGATAGAGAGACAAAAAGTAAGAAGGGAGACTTTCGAGAACCGACCGAATCAGCGTAACTCTCCCCCCTATGGAAAGCAAAGAAGCTTTCCACAAAGACAGCCTTCTCTCGAAAATGTCGTATACCGGCCTCCAATTGCTGATCCTGTTCATATTCGCTCCGACTGTCAGACCAAGATATTTAAAAGGAAATTTATCCGCCTTACACCCAATCATTCCCGCCGTATCTTCGACACTGTCGTCTTCCACCCCAAGCCCAAAGATACTCGATTTCCCAAAATTAATGTGAAGCCCGGAACAAGCATGGAAACATCTCAGAATTCTCACTACGTTCATGATGTTCTCCATATCCCACTCCCCCATGATAATCGCGTCGTCCGCGAAGAAAAGATGAGATACCGACGGACCGTCATTAGGAAGGACCACACCCTTGATAATCCCCATATTGCACGCTCTGGAGAGTAAGAACGACAATGCTTCCATAACAATAACAAACAAGAAGGGCGATACAGGGTCCCCTTGTCGCATCCCTTTACAACATTTAAACTCGAAGGTAGGGGCTCCGTTGACCAACACTGAAGCTCTAGCCGACGAAATAATGCCTCTGATCCATGAGCACCACCTATTTGAAAATCCCATTTGCGATAGGATATCCACAACGAAGTTCCAGTTCACATTGTCATACGCCTTTTCAAAATCAATTTTAAGAAAGAAAACTTTCTTGTTCGCTTTTCTAGCCCAATTGTGGATTTCGTTAATTATTAACGGGCCATCAAGAATAAACCTGCCACCGATGAAAGCTGATTGGGTCGGAGAGATAATCGAATCCAGCACCTTTTTTAGCCTGTTCGCCAAAAGTTTCGAAATAACTTTATTAATAATCCCAATAAGGCTAATAGGGCGATAATCCTTGAGGCCAAGAGGGTCCTTGATCTTCGGAATCAGAGCGATGAACGACGAGCCACACCCCACATTAATAACCCCGGACTCATAGAAAGCACCCAATATGTTATAAAAATCATCCTCGAGAACGGACCAGAAGTGCTTAACAAAACGAAAGTTTATCCCGTCCGGGCCAGGGGCCCTGTCTCCCCCACAGTCAAAAGCGGCTGCCTTAATTTCCTGTCTTGAAAACGGAGACTCAAGAAGTTGAGCTTCGTCCCCCGACAAGCGTTTGATGCCTGGAAGAACCAGACGAGGGCGAACCTCCCACGGCTCCACGAACTTATCCCTAAAGTATCTATAGACCTCCTTCTTGACCAATGACGGTTTAGACACCCAGTTACCTTGAATCTCCAAACCATGTATCACGTTTGACGCCTTTCTGCAGTTGATCATAGAGTGGAAAAACTTGGAATTTTCATCACCCTCCTTAGCCCACCTAATACGAGCCCTTTGCTTCAGATCCCTGTTCTTTCTATCTTCCTCTTCTTTCAATTTCTTTTTACATTCCAGCATAATCCACTCCTCTTCCTCATTCAAGTCCCTAGACTCCATCACGAGGTCCAGATTTTCAAGCTCAGAAAGGGCCGCATTCACTTCTTCGGAATTCTTAGCAAGCATATTGTCCCTCCACTCTTTTAACCTTTGTCTGAGGATGCCTAATTTTTTCATTAGAACCATGTCAGGAGGGCCGGAATCCTCCTCGCACCCCTTTAAGACCCCCACAACCACTTCCTCGAAACCATCCATGCCAATCCAAGAGTCGAAAACCCGAAAGGGTTTAGCACCAAAATTATTGTTAACCGAGGACAGAATAATAGGGCGATGGTCCGACAGTAAACTGGAAACAGCTTCAACTCTAGCTTCAGGCCACGCATTAAAAAAATCATTGTTAACCAGGAACCTATCCAACTTACTCATTTTCCTCCCATCAGCCGACGCATAAGTAAACCTGCTCCCAATCATATTGTACTCTTGCAACTCAGCCTCAAAAATAAAAGAATTAAAATTGTTGGCACAAGTGTTCTTAAAAGCACAGTTTCTTTTCTCCTCCCTGAAGCGAACCGCGTTAAAATCCCCGGAAACGACCCATAAGCCGTCAGAGCTCGAAATAATCTGAACCAGAGAATCCCACAGGGTTTTTTTAGCCGGGACTCCTTGAGGAGCATAAACATTTAAAACGTTAACCACCATTCCTGACCCCAACATTTTGCCCCTAACCAGAAGGAAATTTCTGTCTTTCATACCACCGATTTGATTGAACAGCGACTTATCCCAGCAACAAACCAAGCCACCCGACAGCCCCACCGAATCAACACTATCAAACCCAAAACTGTTGTTACCCCACAACCCGACCAGATCGGACTCAGAAACGGAGACCCTCTTAGTTTCTTGAAGAGAGATAAAAGAAATGCCGTAATTAGCCTTGAGCTTCTTGACCCACCCCGCTTTCTCAGAACCCCCTAACCCACGAATATTGAAAGAAAGGAAATTCATGGGGTCACCACATTAATACCTGATTTCCTGAAGACATCCTGCACCAAATCGGAGCGGTCCATGAGGTCCACTCCTAAGAGGGCACCAATTTTCAACGTCGCCTCTACCTCCTTAAGGATAGGATCCCCTGCTTCCGTAAGAGACCCCTTTGAACCTCCCAACTGCTGCACCTCCGACTCCAACGAATCCTTCACTAACGTCTCGGACGACGCCCCTTCGCCCACACTATGGTTTAAATCCGGAACAGGGATTTGCGAATTAGAGACAACCGGAATCTGAGCTTCGACTTGATTGGTACCTGGACACTGAGGAGGCGGAGAAAACGAGAATTCTTCATCAAGCAGAAGTCTGCTTCTCTTTTTAGGCCTCAACTCCGTTGGCGTTAAACACCGGCCATTGTCTTTCCTGGGCTGGGCCAATATCTTGGGCTTTTTAAATCCAGATCTCCTAGAATCCCCAATCCCCAAAATAAAACCTGGACCACTGGGCCCACCTGAATCAATCCGACTGACCCCCAACGGATTATCCACATTAACGCCCTTATTTACCTCCACTTTATCCACTTTCTCGGGCCCCACCTCTTGGGCCACATTATGATTATTACCCATATTAACGTGCATCGTGTCCCCCACCTCAAAGTCAAACCGGCCGCCATTTTCTCTCTCCTCGTGCATGGGATCATGATCTGCATGGGAAAAAACCTCCTCACCACCTTTAGACTTTTCATCTTCCTTCCTACCTGCCTTCTCGAGGGACTCCTCGATACCCTCAATACCGGAGCAATGGTGGTTCTCCACCGGCTGATGCATCTCCGACCCAGTGCCAACGGACCCCGAAGAATCCAGGCAATCCGGAACCCAGACTTCGTGCTCTTCCTCTACCCATATACGATAAGATTTCGACTTCCATCTCAGGTCAACTGAGTCATGGATCCTACTAGATTCTCCGACTAGGACTCCTATGCTGCACACCGAAACATCCAGGTCTTCTTCAACGAATTTCGGAGCATGTAGAACTTTACCGAAAAGTTCACCAACTTGGATCATAACATCCGGTTCAAACAGATGGAGCGGGATCCCACTCAATCTCAGCCAAGCAACCCTCTCAAAGGGGAGCGACTGCCTGGTCCAGGGATCCAACCTAGAAAACCAAGGGCCCCAAACCACCTTCAAGTCCAAGAATTTATTGGCCGCTTCCTTATCATGAAAGGAGATAAGCAGAGACAGCCCGCCAAGATATTGAATGCTCGCCACAGTGATCTTGGCAATGTTAAGGAGTTTATCGAAGTCAACCAAAGTCTCAAGGTCCAGCGTCCTCCCCACTAGAGCAACTCCGTTCAGACTATTGAAAGCACACGTTCTATCCGGCACTACGACATATTTTCCGGGCTCCTGATAAGCTTCTGATAGCTTCGTCTCCTGCCCCCAAGCGGCACCAATCCCCCCAGAGGAGTTTCCCACCACCTCACGATAACTTCTGGCATCCCTGAGAACAAACGGCTTACCTCCTACCGTATTGCCAGTGGCCTTGTTGTAACGATTCTGAATCTCTGGCTGACCCGCCTCTCCCGAATTTTCCACCGCAAATCTAGCAACGTTAATTCTCAACTTATTCTCGCCCAACTTCACCCCCGACAGACTCTTCACGAAATCCTTCCTGTCTTTGATGTCAACGAAACTGACAAAGCCGAATCTGCACCCTAGTTTATCCCTCTTCTTGGCAACGTACGTCCCATAGATAGCCCCGAACCTTTCCAACCCTTTCCTAAGTTCCCAAGGAGTGCACCCTTCAGGGAGATTAGAAACAAACAGCTTAGTGATGTTGCCGGACGAACGATCCATAGCCCGACCGTCACCTCCGAACCAAGGACGCAACTTCAAGATGTGTTAATGGGATTCGAACCAGTCAAGCAACAACCGAGAACCCAAGCGACCGGTATCAGACCCGCTAAGCCACCCCGAAGAAGATCCGGCAAGGAGATGAAAGGACGGCGCCGCAAACCCAAACAGAACCCTTCCCGAAAGGCGAATGGAAGAACCCTACGGAGAGTTAGTGATAGAGGTCGAGCCGGAGAACGGCGACCTCACACTCTAACCCTGGCGTACAGCCGACGTCGAGCCTCCGGCGAAGAGGGGAATGAAACGACTTTGAGAGAGAGAACTGGTTTATGTACACATTCATTCCCTCTTTTGAAACCTGTTAATTAAATTTCATTCCAATTTTTTTCCCTCCCAAATTTTATAGTTTTCCCTCTATAGTTTCCACACAATAACCATTTCCCCACAAAATGAATTTCCAATTCCCAGAATCACGTTTCACAAAAATCGGTTTCCCTCCCCCAATCCTTCATCAATTTTGGTTATCATTCGCATTCGCGCTCAAGGAGTCAAACTTTTGAGGTACTTTTCTCTCTACATCTTCTCCTCGGTATGAATCTTTTACTTCGTCGCTCAATTGCATCACCAGAAGTCACCGGTAATCCGGCTGATTATCTGTCGAATGAAACAACTAGGGTTAGGGTTTCAGAACTAATTTCGTTAACTAATAGAATTAGATAGTATACTATACTCGTGTGTCTTTTTTAATATATTTTCAATCAATTATTTCACTTCTAAAGAGAGAACGAAACCCTAGACCCAGGTCCAGTTTCACAGTTTTTCCTATAGAATCTCAAGTCGTGTAGAGGGGTTTAAAGTTGCAGGTAGCTAGGAGCTTTAATTTGCTGTTCCAGTAAGTTTTTCTTTTTTAATTCATAGCCTACGGTTTCTGTTTTGGGGTTTTTTTTCATCTTCTTTGCAAATTGACCAGCTTGAATGAGCTTGATAGATGGATACTTTTTTTTTTATTTGGATGCATGATGGTCTAAGTTGCATATTTATACATGTTATGATATTTAAGGCTTTGTGTAATTACGATTTAGGATTCCTTGATTTTTCTTATTAGCGTCAACTTAAGATTTTTTATCTTCAAACCCAGCAACTTCAAAAGGGGTTGGTTGGTTGAACGTTGCATCAGACGCAAGGTAATTGGCCATCGTGTGTATGTCTTTTCCGTTTTGTAACAATGAAACACGGTCAAAATGTGTTTATGTTTGATTACCACTGTTGTCTGTGAAGCTATTCGGTATTGGTTGTTCTTGTTCAGATTTCTAGTTTCGTTACTCAAGAACAAATGAAGGATAGTTCGACTGAAAAATGTTGTTTCTGTTGTGTGTTGTTGCAGTCGTTGTGGCTGAGAATCGTGATATCGGTTCAATTGGCATTAATTATGTAGGTGGTCAACAATAATAGGTGATATACGCAAGCAGAATACTGAGTAGATCAAGCGAATATACCTCAGATGTGTTGTGTTTTAGACATTGTCATTGATTGCAATTCCCTGCTGTTAGATCAAGAACCAACAAGAATGTCTGCCCTTTCAAGGTAATTTCATTGTTACTTCTTTATAAGCTGATTTATTTCCCCTTAACTCGAATAATCTATGTCAAATAGGTGCTTTGGGTCGATGATATGTCTTATGGTCTATTACTATTATGTAGCGTAAGATGATTGGAGTTAAGGGCTTGAGTCAATGGGGGGATTTGGTTTCTTTGATCAACTGTGGTGGAGATTGTCTTATGGTCTATCATTGTCATGCAGTGTCAGCCATTTCTTTTGTGAAATGTCCTATGGTCTGGTCTGCTTGTGAAAAAAATGATGAATTCATTATTTAATCATTTGATCTCAATCTCATCGTATTTATCCACATTAAATACATAATTTTATTCCATTATATCTTTTGGGTCAGCTATGGCTTCCAAAGCCCCCATTACACTAGTGACCTTATCAATGTTAGATAATATAAAGTTTATTAGAACAGAAATTATTATATGTTTACATGTTTAATTATTTGCCCTGTTTCATTAGTTAAGAGGTGTATATGTTGACCCATTTAAATACGAATGAGTGGATTTGATATATATTTTCTTCTAAAGGGTTAAATGAGTAAGCTACAGGTTACAAGAGTCAAATAAATACTAAACAATTCATGGGCTAAAAGTTATCCAGAATGTGTTCAAAGCATAAAATCTGTTAAAACCACTTTATTAATAAAAATGTTGATTATTATTTTAATAATATGGATTCTGTAATTATATGTACCACATTACTTATTTTATATAATTAAATAAAAAAGGCTAAAAATATTTTGCAGATCATTTGAAACATGGATTGCTTGAAGCTAAGTGTTTTTATTGTATGATTCTTACCCGAGAAGAATATTTTGACTTTATTTGTAAACATTTGAAATATGTTTTGGATTGAACTGATAATTGAAGTAATTATATTATAACTTCTACATGTTCTCATTTTTGGATTGAACTGATAATTGAAGTAATTATATATAAAGGGGCTCATTACCATTTACCACACCCTTGGGGCTCATCCCCCACACCCAATGACGTGGCCGCCCATATGGCGGATCATCCCCAAAGGACTACCCTCCTCCACACCCACCAACCTTATGTATGAGAAACTGTTTGACAAAGTACTCAGGTCGTGATTAATAGAAGTATATGTTTATAGATTGCTAAAAACCATGTTGAGTTATATGTCCTTTACTCAGTAAATGACTCCACTTTTGGGAAACGTATTGTGTGCTTTTTGTGTTTACATAACCAATTTCCCGCCTAAACCTGAAAACCCATAATACATATCTGATATCTCGTGGATCCCGACCCGTATTTATTAACTCGATTGCCTTCTCCACTTGGTTATTGACTTGTTTCGGTTTGGCTGGATTCATCTTCTTTATGTTCTTGTTTCAATTGTTTTTTCATGTTTCAATGTTGGTGGGTGATTTCTTGAAACAAAGATAGGATGGTTATGATATTGGTGAAGGTTTAAAAGATTTATTAAAAGAAATTGCTGCTTTGGATTATGGCTAAGATGTCCAGTTTAGGCCCACCAGGCTTTCGATGAAATTCTAAAGAGAAAAAGAAACTAATAATGTTTCCTTTGGTGGTTTAAGAATAGTAATCATATTTGGGAATAGAAAGCCTCAGCTTGCTCTGGTGAGTACCCATTTGTTTTTAATGGCCTTCTGTTCATTTTAGCTTCAGTTTTTATAAGCTTCCATCTGTAGTTTTTTTTTGCAGATCTATTGGATTATCCACATCAGATTTTTCTGTCACCGCTGTAGCCACTCTGAGGGCTTTGGTTATGTATTCAAGGTACCAGCTTGTTTCAACATTAATTTCTTATATTTGCTGAGAATTATTGGTATCCATATTATTTACATGTGAATTATCTCAAGCAATTCAAAACATGTGAAGTCATTGTATTGTAAAAATATAAGCATTCAAACAATTTAAAGACTATTGGTTCAATTGGGGCCATGCTTCAGATTTTACTTTTAATACTAAGCTTGTATACAACTCAACTCATATAGGATTAGTTATTTGGTTAGGCTCTCGAAATTAGATTGACCATGGTATATTGACAGGGTTAAGGATGATAATGATTTTACCAAATTCTGACATTATTCTAACATTAAAAGATGAATCAAGACATAGGATTGATAAATGGTAAAGTACTTTAAATATTCTAGCCATGAAGCTAAAGCAAGGGACATATCTTTGTGCATTAATGACTTTCTGCAATAAGAGTCCTTATTGGATGTGGTTTCTTTGGGGTTTACGACTACCACAACAGTACTACACACCCAATGTTAGTAATCAATTTTCTCGTAGCCACTCTTAACCTAGCTATTTTGTATTTGTAGTGTTTTTTCTTCAAGTTAGTATATATCGTTTATTATCAATAGTATTGGTCTACCCAACACATCAGATCATCAAGAACCAAGTAATTGCAATGGATTTGCTAGATATATTCATGGAAATTGGATTATTCTTTGCTTATAAGTTGACTTTATTGTTTGTAAAAAGATGTAAGAGATTATTAGATGCAATTTATATGTATTTCTTTAACTTTTTATTTATATGTTTCTATAACTTTGTGATCTTTTTAGGCAGTTGAAATCGTTTTAATTTCTCAACATGTGTAACATAGGTCTGTAACTTCGTTTATAAGATTCATGCTATCTTTGAAATTATTACAAACATAATAAACTGGTATCTCTTCAAATTTATCATTTGCAGTATTATTATAATCATCATTCATCAACCTCAATATAGTGTTTGATAAGTATGATATTATTAGTGATCCAAAGCAATTCATAGTTAAATTCACGGGTAATGGAACATTTTTAATTGAAAAATCATTAGCAATAATGCAATCTTTCCCAAAATCAGCTAGCAACAACTGCAACTTACACGTGCAAATACCAATGCGGGTCCACCCATTCATATTCACACCACTACATAGTTTGTCATTTGGTGGTGCACTGGTGTTGCTGGGGTTTACTGGTTTTTATATTCCACTCACACGCACATAGTAACTCATGAGTCCCATCGAAGGTAATTTGCACATTTGCTATAAGGTTTGTAGGGTTTATAAATTACAAGTGTTTTATCATGAATAGTTTCAAATTGAAATCTAATATATTGTTCTTGAAGCTTCATTTCTATTCCCTCACTCATTGTAGTATTGTTAAATCATGATCTTCAATTGTGACTTGCTTTATGAAGTTTGTCTATTGATTGTTGATGGGTCATGTTGATCTATTTTGTTACAGCTTTTATGCGCTAGATCAAGACTACAAGAACTGTTTAGTTGGATAGCCTTTGTGATTTTATTCAAACTGAAACATCCTACAATGTACCGTCTAAGGCAACAACTTCATCTCTTTCTATGAAGAACACTACTCTCAAACCAGAATAGAATAACGGAGGTCAGCAAATCATTGTCATGCCCATCTTTAATTTCTTCAATTTCTTTCTTAGAGTTCCCATTATACTTTAGTTTTTAGGTTTTAACTGAGTGTTATCTTCTAATATAATAAAATCAGTGCAAAACTACGCATGAATCTGCTGAAAAGAAGGTAGATGTAACTTCAAAAGGTGAACAAAATGAAAGCCTTCCAAATCAGGCAATTTATCCTCAATTTTATTTGTAGTCACCCAGTCTATTACAGTCATTACATATCTAGTTAGTTATAATTTGTAGCTAGTGGTTGGATCTTCATGTGACAAACATGTATTTGGTATTTGTCTTTCTTTATTTTCTAAATCACAAATGACATTACATTTTAGGCACTTTTGATCCATCTGAACATGTTTTTAGTTTTCAATATACATGTATATGACACAAAAGAATTGCTCACATGGCACCTTTGTTAGGATGCTACATATGGTTTCTATGCTAACTTATATATTATAGCTTAATGCATGCATCTATTCTTTTTCTAGTTTCATATATTTTGCATTGCTGATGCTTGATTATATGGTTGATCATGGCAGAGTTGACATCATGTAAAGCATGGGAGGAATAGATATAACAAGATTCATGGATCGCTTAGAGCTATTTTTATATAGTAAAATTCCTACCTGAATACTTATGTTGTAAACATTTGGAATATGTTATGTATTGAACCTATAGTTGAAGTTATGATATTATAATTTCTACATTTTATAGTCGTATATTTTATTTTATTTGAACCGATTTAGTGTGTATTTAATTAGAAATAATTATTACGCACAATTTGTGCTACAGAAGTCTTTTTTTATAGTGGCACAAACTAAAGTGCCACTAAAAGTAGCATAGATATATGACTAGGAAAAGTTTTTACCGGCACAAAATTTGTGCCTTTAAAAACCCAAAACTTTACAGCGGCAGATTAAAAAGTGCCACTAAAAGGCTTTAGTGTCACCACTTCTAGTGGCACTTTTTTTGTGTGCCGCTCATTCCCACATGGGCCTTTAGTGGCACTTATATGGTTTTTTGTGGCATTTATTGTATGCCACTAAATGGCAATTTTTTTGTAGTGGTTGGCTCCAGGAATGAGGTCGATACGGAAGTCGATATCACGACTTGGCGGTAGTCCAGGAAGATCATCAGGGAACACCTGAGGAAATTCGCGGACCACAGGAACGTCTTTGACTTCTGTCTTCCTTTTCTTTTCCTTATCCGCTACTACAATGTTGGCCAAGAAAGCTCTGTATTCCTTGCGGAGATTCTTGCTAGCTTGAACACACGACATGAGTTTCAGACACTTCGAAGGGGTTTTGCCATAAACACACAGTAAATCACCATTCGCGAGCGAGAATCGAATCATCTTGTCAAAGCACACAACTTCAGCATGGTTTTCATGAAGAAAGTCCATGCCTATTATGACGTCGAAACTTCCGAGCCGCATCGGAATAAGGTCGATTGGGAAGATGTGATTGTTGAGCTCAAGAGTACAATCACGGAGAACAGAATTGACGGCGACAGTTCTTCCAGTAGCGACTTCAACATCGAATGACGAGGGCAGATAAGAGCGCTTACGACTAAGGAGCTTTTCAAATTCGAACGACACAAAGCAATTATCGTCTCCAGTATCAAACAAACACGATGCATAAATACCATTCACAAGGAACGTACCATTGATCACGTTGTCGATCTGAGCCTGACGCGCGTTGATGTTGCAGGTTCTGGCGCGTGCGGCTTGTTGCTGCTGCTGAGGCTGTTGCTGATGGTGTCTCACACCCCTAATTTCCACGTGTCACCGGTGGGCCTGGTGGGGGAGTATCGTGACGTAGTTGATATCATCATAGTCAAACAACACAAATTATAATGCACAGCAGAAGCAATAAAATAGATTTATTTCAACCATATAAAATGTAATATCCAAGTATCACAAAGTAGCTGAAATAGATCCACAGGCGGATCGAAATAAAAAGGAGAAATTTGTTCAACAGATAATGGCATCCCAAAGTTTGCGAGACTCTATGATGCTAAGGAGTGGCCAGCCTATTTCGTGTAGAACCTGCACTTAATCTTTTGGGGAAAATACATCAGTTTACAGTGGTAAACACAATTTAACTGACTCATTTTGAAAATGTTGTAAAAATTGATTTAAATGCGCATGGCACAAAACTTTTTATAACTTGGGATAATTAATTAAATCTAATCTTGTAAAAGAATTACATGTTTGTTATGCGTTCAGTCGCCCGGTTCGTGCCGGGTTTAAGGTTAATAGACACACCACATAGTATAAATCCGTGGCGGGAAACCAACGGTTATACCTTAATAATATGGACACATTGTCGGGTGTACGCCTACACCCGCGTGTCAAGGTCGTGGCCATTTCGTAAAATGATGCCAAGGATATCCGGGACATGGTCATTAAACTCCCAAAGGCGTAAAACAAACAAAACTAAATATTTAAACGGGTCACATTGATAATACCCAACTACTAATGAGTTAGGGTCAATTGCCCGACCAAGCGGTATTTTATATACCGTACCCCAAGCCCGTATAAGGGAAAATAAGTTAAAAGTATTTACCTGAGCAAGTATAAAACCACAATAAGAAAATGCAAGTGTCTTTTACTGGTCTCCTATTCTGGAGCGAAAGGTTTATAATAACCTATTAGAATCCTAACGGGTCTTTAATATAGCCTAAGCTTGGACCGGTTAGTTTCGAAGGATAATTACGGTTTAATCGCATGGGAGGCGAAAACCGGAAAGGAATGTGATTTAGACCCAACAAGTTTGGAGACTTTTATAATATGGGTAAACTAAACACATTCTGGATTTTGAGACAAAGATGATACGGTTTGACCCGTTTCGGCTAATATGTGTAAACTAGTTACATGAACCGATCCGAACACGGAAGTGCGTAACGGGTAACCATATAAATCATATACAAGTTTCCTGAGATTATATGCACCAAATATGTTGTGATATCAGCAAGATACGTCCCATTATGCCCCAAATGATTTTAAACTCAAATTACGCCTCATAAGGGCATTTTGGTCATTTAAAAGGGTATAAAAGAGTTAAACTAGCAATCTGAGTTATATATCTGAATAAATCAGTAATTATACTTAGTTAACTATGTTATAACAGTAGGATATCATATATATGTGAATTTTATTAATTATAACCATCTTATGCACCGAAAGGGCATTTTGGTAATTTCACATAAGCCTAAAAGGTCAAAACTGGAAATCTGAGTTTCAAACTTTAGTTTTACAGTTATAATATAGAATTTTACTAAATATATCAGTAGGTATTGACTCTTATACATATAAACTAGTTTTGACATAAATTATGTCGTAAAAATGCCTAAAAAGGCGATTTGGAGCCATTTCCGGGTTTTAAAAGAAAAACTGATATTTTTATAATTCCAGAAGGCTCAAAATAATATATTTAATATAACAAATTAGTAAAAAAAGGTTTGAGGTCAAAAGGATTTATAAAACTCATTTTATAGCCCAAAAGGGCAAAACCGACATTAGCCGAATTAAGCTTAGAACACTAAGTTATGCTCAGCCTAAAATTGAATAAAATCTTTAAAAATCCCAAAATATTATTTTATAACAGTAGGTATAAAGTTTTGTGTAAAAATTCGGGTTTAGATAGGCTATATGCTAATTGTGCTAATTAATCACTAAGAAAGTTTCTAATTACGCTAATGAGCATAACTTTAATTCTAGACCTCAAACTGATGTCAAACTTCGGTTACAAGTTTATAATTCAGTAACTATGATGTTTACCCTTTCATATTTTCAAAAATCACATTTTATGAGCATTTGGGCATAATGGTCAACATATGGGCATTTAACGGAAATTTGCATAATAATTAGACAACTAGTGAACTAAGCCGTATAATCACAGAGGGTTATACTAACTTGTTACTAGGTCCAAAAGAAGCTCTAAGGCATTCTTAAACTTGACTAAAATGGGTCAGAACGGAAAGTCAAAGCGAAAGTCAAACTATGCGACTTTCGGTTCGAAACCGGGTCTAAATAGAAAATTGTCGAGTTGAACATGTTGGGACATGTTCTTACACTAGTTACCAAGTTATTTTAATGATCAAACAGGTTGCATGTATCCTACATTGCTAATTATGAGTTAATTTGGATTTAAGCATTCTGTTGACTTTTTAAAGTATACTTTGACTCGACAATTAACATGGTTAGAGTGGGAGTCTGAAAATACCCTTTTAAGGGTTTGTTACCCACATAATTACCTACTTATAGGTATTTTTAATTCGAGATTTGACTAAGTAATTATGGACTAATCTTGAAGTCAAGCCTTAATTACGATGGTTTGACTTTTAGCTAATTAACTAAGCTAAAATGGATTAAGGGAGGTTAAGGACACTTACAAGAGTCCTAAGAAGGATTAGGGACTTAATGAGATTTGTTTGCTGTCCAGAAAAGCTCCAGAGATGCCTTGAACCGAAGTTCCAAGTGAGCAATGAAAATGGTCACAACTCAAGTCTTTATATAGTGAACCATATGAGCTCAAGATTAAGACATGCAAGTCTAGGATAGTTACAAGATCACCCCAGGTGTCCCTAATAGGCTAAATACTGCCTAGCAAGTCCCTTGTTTCGAAAACCATCTCAATAAGGCGGTGCAACAGGCTGAACAGGCAGCTGTCCATTTTCTGCTGCCAGCGACAGGCTTACGGACCGTAAGCCTAAGCTCTTGCGGTCCGTATGCTCCTCTTGCGGACTGTATGCTTGAATGGTTGCGGTCCGTAACCGCCCTTGCTGAAATCTCCCAAATACGCATCTTATGGACCGTAAGCCTAGGGCCTTACGGTCCGTAACCGTTGACCAGAACCAAAAATTTTACAAACTTCCAAGTATTGACCATGCAATTGTGTAGTGTCGGATTCCTCATGCTTTTACTGCAGTGTAGGGACCATCATCTCAGACTTTGCATGCTTGCATGCCTTCTTACATGTTTTTGGATCCATGTGGGAGATTAAAGTGACGGAAAAATACAAGAACAAGTCTTGGATTCTCATAATAGTTAAACAAGTTAATTAACTACTTCTGTAACATCCGTAAAATAAAATAATATACAAAATCCGACCCGTTTTAAAATTCGGATCCTAACCCTTGAAACTTGAAGTCTTGATCGTTGTAAGATTTTTCGTTAATTTGATCCGTTTATAAATAATTTATTGATTTATTCATGTAATTGAAATTAATTAAATCTACAAATACAAAGTTTAATCTTTTTTTTGTTAATTAAGTCATTTCTTTAATTAATTAATTAATTAATTAAGTTAATTAATTTAAAGAGTTATATATAACCATGTTAGTTAGAAATGAGTTTTTAAAGTTAAACCTAACTAATTAGTTAACTCTTCAAGTTAGAGGGTCTTTTGCGTCATTTTTGAAACTTGGAACCTCATTATGTAAATTAAAACAATAGAATTGGAAAATAAAAATAAACAACCGACGGCGGGATTCGAACCCGGGTCTACCCGTTTCAAACAAACACCATTTACCAGTCCATCACAGTCATCACATTGTTCAAACCACGAATCTTTAGTTTGTTAAGCGCTGATTTCGCGAGTTGCCCTTATAACATCCTTTTTTACCGCCACTGTTGACAGCCATGAACATCTTAGTTTCCTTCCTTGCTCTTCGCTGATTTTTCCGGTGATGAGTTGATTTCCGCGTTTCCAAATTTTATAACAATCAAGACCATGATTTGATCTTGATTACGCCGTTTCCGTTTATATAACAATCACGAACCCGGACGTTCATCAGTCCAGATTCCATGCATGCGTCTTCGGAAACAACCAAGACAACCATCGCTGATTTCGGTTCCTGACTTGTCGGTAATGAGCTGTTGATTAACGCGTTTCCTTTTTACACATCAATCACGATTCGCTTCCAAACTTACGGGATTTGCGAAACACTATATAAACGACACCCTCATAGCCAATCTCGACACCCCCTCACAACCCCACAACATATTCGCCGTACCTTACAACCCACCGGAATATCAGACGCCGCCGGAATCCATTCGGGGTTCACAACGTTTCCATTGCTTTGCACCGTGTCGGAGAAGTTGGGTCATCGCCGGAAAACTAGAAGCTCGCCCGTAGTCGCCGGAGTATACGTCATCACTGTTTGGAGACGAAGACGTGAGCCGAACTCGTACTTTCACCGGAGATCATGGTGGAACGGTTTGGCCATGTTTCGTTCACCGAGCCCGTCGCCGGAGCTCGGTAAGACGACCGGAGAAGCCCGCGGTGGTTCGTCACTTGTTCGGTACATTCCTCTTGCTTACCGTTCTTCTTATATCCATTCGAATTCCTGTTAAAACAATAATAAAACCTGTAGTCTTTTTTTTTTGTCGAAGCTTACAACCTTGTTCGTTTGTAGGCAAATACGGGTTCGGGTGGGTTTAAAACGGTGATAACACCACGCGTGTTTCGGTATGTAATTCTTTGCATCTCTTATTTCTCATAAACCTCACTGTTAAAACTATTATTTATAGATGATAAGAAGCTAATAAACAAACTGAATATGGTGGGATTCGTTTTGGTACTATTCGATTGTCTTTTTTTAAACAAAGAAGATGACACTGTTAATAATGAAAAACCTTGTTTCTTTTCTTTATATTAATGTTATCCTTTGTTCTTTTAAAAAAAATATAAAATAAAATAAAATAAAACAAAACAGTTAACCATATAGTTATTTTTTTTTATTATTCAAACACGAGTATTATTAATTAATATGTTTTACTAACAACATAAATAAGCAACGTTTCTTATTTAGGTTAATCACCTATTATGCAATTCATAAATATTAGGATATTTATTTAAACTTGTAGTAATCGCCTCTCGTGTGATAATTCATATTTAGGTTAATCACTTACGTTCGTCCTCTTGGACATCTTTACTTGTGCGTTTTTACAAGAAATCGCAACGCAATCACTGTGAGTATACTTGATCCCATTTTTATTTTATCACTTTTGGGTGCAACATGTATTCTATACAAAAACACGTAACACTTGAAACTTGTTATATGCGCACTCTATCCATTTTAAACATGACACAATTTGATGCTTGTTAATCTCGTATGCTAGGTAAACTTTTCGTGTCTATATGCTCATTAACCTTGTTAAACTTATTAAACTTGTTAGACTTGTTAAACTTGTGAGACTTGTTAGACTTCTTATACTCATTTACGCACCGCCCTTGAGTGAGTCTTGGGGTGTTTGCGTTGAAAACTTGGGTTTGACATATAGTGACACCGTTTCAGCATATTAGTAACTTGTATTATGTTGTTCATGTTGGATATGAGTATTTAAACTTTTTATTCTACTTTACGCTATGTATCAAACCTGTATACTCGCCAACTTTTTGTTGATATTATTTTAATACATGTTGCAGGTTGATAGATGAAGAATTCAAGAATCAAGTTAGGGTGGATTAGAAACACACCTAGAAATAAACTATGTTGGAATCTTGTTTTGTTTATTTGAACAATGTATGACATTTTAGCATTTATGAAATTGAATTTAAAGCATATTGTCACATTAGTGTTATGTTGTTTTGAGCAATTTGTTCGTCTCATCCCGATGTTTCCGCCATCGGTTGGGGTGTGACAGAATGGTATCAGAGCCATAACTATAGGGAATTAGGTTGGATTGCCTTACTTTTCCCTAGTCTATAATAGGAATACTCTGATACCAGATTGGTATCAGAGCCATAACTATAGGGAATTAGGAATGCCTTGCCTAGTCTATAGTTTAAGAGCTTATTCATTATTTGTTGCTTAAAACAACTTCCTTTCTATCTTCTTTGCTTCCCTCTACTTTCTTGGACTCTTAATATACATGCCTTTCCTAAGGCTAACACAATACACTTGGAGACTTTGAAGACACTCTTATAACACAATCGAAATGACTCATCAAAATAGGGGTGATTCCCACATTTGGTGATGACTTTCACTCAGCTATACTTTGATTTTTGCACGAAATCTACCCTCAAGTTAGGAGTGATATCCAAACCTTGAAGGGGATTTCCATTTCATACTCTAGTGGACCCTTATCTTTTGATAAGTACCAACCACGTTAGGGTACGATGTTATCAAGTTAGAGGTGAAACTCGCATCTTGTTTAACTAGTCCCACTCCTCGATTTTCGCTCTCGCCAAAGTTTTGATTTTCCCAATCGATTGAGGACGTGTAGTAACTGGAAGGACAAATATCGTTAGTCGCTCCTCGATGAGAGTATTTGTCTATTAGGCCAAAGCACGTTTCCTTAATTCGAAAAGGACTTCGATTTACTTTGGAATTGTCGTATGTTACGTTCCGTGACAATCCATGTTTTACGTTAAATCTTTTTATGCTATCTCAATTTTCATGTGTTTTACATTTGTACGTTATATCATTTCAATCTAATACATGCATGCTAATATGTTATACTGGATTCGTGATTATTGGGTTATTCTTATGTGATGAACTTGTCTTTTAACCCACACCTTAACATGTATAGCACTATGCGTAGTGCTATAGGAGTAGCGCACCACCCGTGAACGTGAGGTCATGTTAAGTCTTTCAATTGCGGTACACGATGGGTTGACATGTTTATTCACATGCCAATGATACGTTAATCTTGTTAACTAAGTATGTCATGTGAATTGTTCTATATTTTTATGCTAATACTCATATTTCCAAAAATGGAAGCTTATCCTAAAGATAGGAGTGATTTCCTTACCTTGACGATTAGCTGCACTCACTTTTCAACTTCACCAATGAGCTAGGGGTGATTTCCTTACCTCAGAGGTAGTTGCCAACTCTTTTTTCGTTATCAATGAAACTTTATATTTGAGCGTTACTTTCATTTCAAGTTTGGAGACACGTTACACGCTATCTTGGCAATCTAAAACAAATAATAATAATCTCTTGCGAATAAACTAAAGTTACGATGCTTTCATTATTCTTGTTGCACTACGTGAATTTCTTGTTATGCTATGTGAAACTATGTGCTATGTGATGCATTCGTGAAAACAATTTTCTTAAACAAACATTATGATCAAGTCTTATCTATTCTCTATTTTAAATCTTTAGAGGTCATCTTTTCAAAAGTGTTCCTCTTAGATTTCGAGGACGAAATCTCCTAAACTAGGGGAGACTGTAACATCCGTAAAATAAAATAATATACAAAATCCGAACCGTTTTAAAATTCGGATCCTAACCCTTGAAACTTGAAGTCTTGATCGTTCTAAGATTTTTCGTTAATTTGATCCGTTTATAAATAATTTATTGATTTATTCATGTAATTGAAATTAATTAAATCTACAAATACAAAGTTTAATCTTTTTTTTGTTAATTAAGTCATTTCTTTAATTAATTAATTAATTAAGTTAATTAATTTAAAGAGTTATATATAACCATGTTAGTTAGAAATGAGTTTTTAAAGTTAAACCTAACTAATTAGTTAACTCTTCAAGTTAGAGGGTCTTTTGCGTCATTTTTGAAACTTGGAACCTCATTATGTAAATTAAAACAATAGAATTGGAAAATAAAAATAAACAACCGACGGCGGGATTCGAACCCGGGTCTACCCGTTTCAAACAAACACCATTTACCAGTCCATCACAGTCATCACATTGTTCAAACCACGAATCTTTAGTTTGTTAAGCGCTGATTTCGCGAGTTGCCCTTATAACATCCTTTTTTACCGCCACTGTTGACAGCCATGAACATCTTAGTTTCCTTCCTTGCTCTTCGCTGATTTTTCCGGTGATGAGTTGATTTCCGCGTTTCCAAATTTTATAACAATCAAGACCATGATTTGATCTTGATTACGCCGTTTCCGTTTATATAACAATCACGAACCCGGACGTTCATCAGTCCAGATTCCATGCATGCGTCTTCGGAAACAACCAAGACAACCATCGCTGATTTCGGTTCCTGACTTGTCGGTAATGAGCTGTTGATTAACGCGTTTCCTTTTTACACATCAATCACGATTCGCTTCCAAACTTACGGGATTTGCGAAACACTATATAAACGACACCCTCATAGCCAATCTCGACACCCCCTCACAACCCCACAACATATTCGCCGTACCTTACAACCCACCGGAATATCAGACGCCGCCGGAATCCATTCGGGGTTCACAACGTTTCCATTGCTTTGCACCGTGTCGGAGAAGTTGGGTCATCGCCGGAAAACTAGAAGCTCGCCCGTAGTCGCCGGAGTATACGTCATCACTGTTTGGAGACGAAGACGTGAGCCGAACTCGTACTTTCACCGGAGATCATGGTGGAACGGTTTGGCCATGTTTCGTTCACCGAGCCCGTCGCCGGAGCTCGGTAAGACGACCGGAGAAGCCCGCGGTGGTTCGTCACTTGTTCGGTACATTCCTCTTGCTTACCGTTCTTCTTATATCCATTCGAATTCCTGTTAAAACAATAATAAAACCTGTAGTCTTTTTTTTTTGTCGAAGCTTACAACCTTGTTCGTTTGTAGGCAAATACGGGTTCGGGTGGGTTTAAAACGGTGATAACACCACGCGTGTTTCGGTATGTAATTCTTTGCATCTCTTATTTCTCATAAACCTCACTGTTAAAACTATTATTTATAGATGATAAGAAGCTAATAAACAAACTGAATATGGTGGGATTCGTTTTGGTACTATTCGATTGTCTTTTTTTAAACAAAGAAGATGACACTGTTAATAATGAAAAACCTTGTTTCTTTTCTTTATATTAATGTTATCCTTTGTTCTTTTAAAAAAAATATAAAATAAAATAAAATAAAACAAAACAGTTAACCATATAGTTATTTTTTTTTATTATTCAAACACGAGTATTATTAATTAATATGTTTTACTAACAACATAAATAAGCAACGTTTCTTATTTAGGTTAATCACCTATTATGCAATTCATAAATATTAGGATATTTATTTAAACTTGTAGTAATCGCCTCTCGTGTGATAATTCATATTTAGGTTAATCACTTACGTTCGTCCTCTTGGACATCTTTACTTGTGCGTTTTTACAAGAAATCGCAACGCAATCACTGTGAGTATACTTGATCCCATTTTTATTTTATCACTTTTGGGTGCAACATGTATTCTATACAAAAACACGTAACACTTGAAACTTGTTATATGCGCACTCTATCCATTTTAAACATGACACAATTTGATGCTTGTTAATCTCGTATGCTAGGTAAACTTTTCGTGTCTATATGCTCATTAACCTTGTTAAACTTATTAAACTTGTTAGACTTGTTAAACTTGTGAGACTTGTTAGACTTCTTATACTCATTTACGCACCGCCCTTGAGTGAGTCTTGGGGTGTTTGCGTTGAAAACTTGGGTTTGACATATAGTGACACCGTTTCAGCATATTAGTAACTTGTATTATGTTGTTCATGTTGGATATGAGTATTTAAACTTTTTATTCTACTTTACGCTATGTATCAAACCTGTATACTCGCCAACTTTTTGTTGATATTATTTTAATACATGTTGCAGGTTGATAGATGAAGAATTCAAGAATCAAGTTAGGGTGGATTAGAAACACACCTAGAAATAAACTATGTTGGAATCTTGTTTTGTTTATTTGAACAATGTATGACATTTTAGCATTTATGAAATTGAATTTAAAGCATATTGTCACATTAGTGTTATGTTGTTTTGAGCAATTTGTTCGTCTCATCCCGATGTTTCCGCCATCGGTTGGGGTGTGACAGAATGGTATCAGAGCCATAACTATAGGGAATTAGGTTGGATTGCCTTACTTTTCCCTAGTCTATAATAGGAATACTCTGATACCAGATTGGTATCAGAGCCATAACTATAGGGAATTAGGAATGCCTTGCCTAGTCTATAGTTTAAGAGCTTATTCATTATTTGTTGCTTAAAACAACTTCCTTTCTATCTTCTTTGCTTCCCTCTACTTTCTTGGACTCTTAATATACATGCCTTTCCTAAGGCTAACACAATACACTTGGAGACTTTGAAGACACTCTTATAACACAATCGAAATGACTCATCAAAATAGGGGTGATTCCCACATTTGGTGATGACTTTCACTCAGCTATACTTTGATTTTTGCACGAAATCTACCCTCAAGTTAGGAGTGATATCCAAACCTTGAAGGGGATTTCCATTTCATACTCTAGTGGACCCTTATCTTTTGATAAGTACCAACCACGTTAGGGTACGATGTTATCAAGTTAGAGGTGAAACTCGCATCTTGTTTAACTAGTCCCACTCCTCGATTTTCGCTCTCGCCAAAGTTTTGATTTTCCCAATCGATTGAGGACGTGTAGTAACTGGAAGGACAAATATCGTTAGTCGCTCCTCGATGAGAGTATTTGTCTATTAGGCCAAAGCACGTTTCCTTAATTCGAAAAGGACTTCGATTTACTTTGGAATTGTCGTATGTTACGTTCCGTGACAATCCATGTTTTACGTTAAATCTTTTTATGCTATCTCAATTTTCATGTGTTTTACATTTGTACGTTATATCATTTCAATCTAATACATGCATGCTAATATGTTATACTGGATTCGTGATTATTGGGTTATTCTTATGTGATGAACTTGTCTTTTAACCCACACCTTAACATGTATAGCACTATGCGTAGTGCTATAGGAGTAGCGCACCACCCGTGAACGTGAGGTCATGTTAAGTCTTTCAATTGCGGTACACGATGGGTTGACATGTTTATTCACATGCCAATGATACGTTAATCTTGTTAACTAAGTATGTCATGTGAATTGTTCTATATTTTTATGCTAATACTCATATTTCCAAAAATGGAAGCTTATCCTAAAGATAGGAGTGATTTCCTTACCTTGACGATTAGCTGCACTCACTTTTCAACTTCACCAATGAGCTAGGGGTGATTTCCTTACCTCAGAGGTAGTTGCCAACTCTTTTTTCGTTATCAATGAAACTTTATATTTGAGCGTTACTTTCATTTCAAGTTTGGAGACACGTTACACGCTATCTTGGCAATCTAAAACAAATAATAATAATCTCTTGCGAATAAACTAAAGTTACGATGCTTTCATTATTCTTGTTGCACTACGTGAATTTCTTGTTATGCTATGTGAAACTATGTGCTATGTGATGCATTCGTGAAAACAATTTTCTTAAACAAACATTATGATCAAGTCTTATCTATTCTCTATTTTAAATCTTTAGAGGTCATCTTTTCAAAAGTGTTCCTCTTAGATTTCGAGGACGAAATCTCCTAAACTAGGGGAGACTGTAACATCCGTAAAATAAAATAATATACAAAATCCGAACCGTTTTAAAATTCGGATCCTAACCCTTGAAACTTGAAGTCTTGATCGTTCTAAGATTTTTCGTTAATTTGATCCGTTTATAAATAATTTATTGATTTATTCATGTAATTGAAATTAATTAAATCTACAAATACAAAGTTTAATCTTTTTTTGTTAATTAAGTCATTTCTTTAATTAATTAATTAATTAAGTTAATTAATTTAAAGAGTTATATATAACCAAGTTAGTTAGAAATGAGTTTTTAAAGTTAAACCTAACTAATTAGTTAACTCTTCAAGTTAGAGGGTCTTTTGCGTCATTTTTGAAACTTGGAACCTCATTATGTAAATTAAAACAATAGAATTGGAAAATAAAAATAAACAACCGACGGCGGGATTCGAACCCGGGTCTACCCGTTTCAAACAAACACCATTTACCAGTCCATCACAGTCATCACATTGTTCAAACCACGAATCTTTAGTTTGTTAAGCGCTGATTTCGCGAGTTGCCCTTATAACATCCTTTTTTACCGCCACTGTTGACAGCCATGAACATCTTAGTTTCCTTCCTTGCTCTTCGCTGATTTTTCCGGTGATGAGTTGATTTCCGCGTTTCCAAATTTTATAACAATCAAGACCATGATTTGATCTTGATTACGCCGTTTCCGTTTATATAACAATCACGAACCCGGACGTTCATCAGTCCAGATTCCATGCATGCGTCTTCGGAAACAACCAAGACAACCATCGCTGATTTCGGTTCCTGACTTGTCGGTAATGAGCTGTTGATTAACGCGTTTCCTTTTTACACATCAATCACGATTCGCTTCCAAACTTACGGGATTTGCGAAACACTATATAAACGACACCCTCATAGCCAATCTCGACACCCCCTCACAACCCCACAACATATTCGCCGTACCTTACAACCCACCGGAATATCAGACGCCGCCGGAATCCATTCGGGGTTCACAACGTTTCCATTGCTTTGCACCGTGTCGGAGAAGTTGGGTCATCGCCGGAAAACTAGAAGCTCGCCCGTAGTCGCCGGAGTATACGTCATCACTGTTTGGAGATGAAGACGTGAGCCGAACTCGTACTTTCACCGGAGATCATGGTGGAACGGTTTGGCCATGTTTCGTTCACCGAGCCCGTCGCCGGAGCTCGGTAAGACGACCGGAGAAGCCCGCGGTGGTTCGTCACTTGTTCGGTACATTCCTCTTGCTTACCGTTCTTCTTATATCCATTCGAATTCCTGTTAAAACAATAATAAAACCTGTAGTCTTTTTTTTTTGTCGAAGCTTACAACCTTGTTCGTTTGTAGGCAAATACGGGTTCGGGTGGGTTTAAAACGGTGATAACACCACGCGTGTTTCGGTATGTAATTCTTTGCATCTCTTATTTCTCATAAACCTCACTGTTAAAACTATTATTTATAGATGATAAGAAGCTAATAAACAAACTGAATATGGTGGGATTCGTTTTGGTACTATTCGATTGTCTTTTTTTAAACAAAGAAGATGACACTGTTAATAATGAAAAACCTTGTTTCTTTTCTTTATATTAATGTTATCCTTTGTTCTTTAAAAAAAATATAAAATAAAATAAAATAAAACAGTTAACCATATAGTTATTTTTTTTATTATTCAAACACGAGTATTATTAATTAATATGTTTTACTAACAACATAAATAAGCAACGTTTCTTATTTAGGTTAATCACCTATTATGCAATTCATAAATATTAGGATATTTATTTAAACTTGTAGTAATCGCCTCTCGTGTGATAATTCATATTTAGGTTAATCACTTACGTTCGTCCTCTTGGACATCTTTACTTGTGCGTTTTTACAAGAAATCGCAACGCAATCACTGTGAGTATACTTGATCCCATTTTTATTTTATCACTTTTGGGTGCAACATGTATTCTATACAAAAACACGTAACACTTGAAACTTGTTATATGCACACTCTATCCATTTTAAACATGACACAATTTGATGCTTGTTAATCTCGTATGCTAGGTAAACTTTTCGTGTCTATATGCTCATTAACCTTTTTCAACTTATTAAACTTGTTAGACTTGTTAAACTTGTGAGACTTGTTAGACTTCTTATACTCATTTACGCACCGCCCTTGAGTGAGTCTTGGGGTGTTTGCGTTGAAAACTTGGGTTTGACATATAGTGACACCGTTTCAGCATATTAGTAACTTGTATTATGTTGTTTATGTTGGATATGAGTATTTAAACTTTTTATTCTACTTTACGCTATGTATCAAACCTGTATACTCGCCAACTTTTTGTTGATATTATTTTAATACATGTTGCAGGTTGATAGATGAAGAATTCAAGAATCAAGTTAGGGTGGATTAGAAACACAACTAGAAATAAACTATGTTGGAATCTTGTTTTGTTTATTTGAACAATGTATGACATTTTAGCATTTATGAAATTGAATTTAAAGCATATTGTCACATTAGTGTTATGTTGTTTTGAGCAATTTGTTCGTCTCATCCCGATGTTTCCGTCATCGGTTGGGGTGTGACAACTTCCAACTCCTATTAGACTAGGATTTAAATCAGAATTTTTAGTAGTAACATTCCTAATGATCCAATTTCCATATAAAAGATGGAACTTTATTTATTTAGAAACAACCGGCCAGATGTTTATCATAACGATTTAAGGATCCTGGGATTTATGATTCGGGTCGCTCAGAGGTGTTTTAATAACATGTTGCCCTTGGGTCGTTCAGAGATATTCTTAATAACATGACGCCCTTTTTAAATCCTACCATACATCTTTATTTGACCCGGTTTCCTGACACGTTTGTTCCCACATGACACGTGTCTTTATTTTATTGCACAAGAATTTTCGAGGTGTTACATGGTGTTGCTGGGGCTCCTGCTTCACGACCCTGTTGGGGCACATGTTCGCAAAGTGGTTGGGTTCACCACATGCGAAGCAAACTCGGGCGTTGACCGTGGGTGCCTGAGTTGCTTGATGGCCTTGCAGAGCCGGGAGCAGAGCTTGATGAGCAGTGGCTTGAGCTGGGGTGTTGCGAGGACCAGTACGGTTGTTCGCAGTAAAGTGGTCGTACATGTTGCAGTGAGCACAGAAACGACAGGCAAGACCCACCGGATGGTGATAAGAGCATGTTGAGCAAACCGGGTGGGGACCTGTGTATGCACGCTTTGCTGGTGGTGCGTAAGTTGTTGGAGCTGGACGGTGATGGGGCTGCTGCTGGGCCGGTACGGCCTGGAGAGGAGCAACAGTGGTAGTGACTGCGCAGTTCTTGTTGCTGGAGCTGCTGTTGTCGTTCTTCTTCGTTCGGCGTGAGGGCTTTGACGCTTGAGCGGCGACGGTTTCGGCAGTTGGAGCGGCGGTAGCTTGATGCAGGTGCTTCGAGGTTTTATCCCAGACACCAGCCTTGACCCGCTTGTCGTTGATTTCAGCGGCCAGTAGGTAAGTCTCCTCGATCGTCTTAGTCTTAGCCGCTTGCACGAAATCTACAACACAGTCAGGCAGGGCTCGGATATATTTCTTGATTGCCATGTCAGAAGTCTTCACCTGATCAGGGCAGATGATACTAAGCTGCTTGAATCGAGCAGTTAGAGCAGCGTTTTCACCATCCTTCTGCTTTATGTGCCAGAACTCATCTTCCAACTTCTGGCGTTCATGAGGAGGACATAATTCTTCCAGCATGACCTCCTTGAGTTCGTCCCAAGATAGACCGTAAGCTGCATCGTTTCCTCGCTTGTTTCTCTCGGCCGTCCACCAGTCTAGTGGGCGGGACTGGAAGACGGCAGTAGCGTTGAGAGTGCGAAGATCGTCGGGGCAACCGCTCTGTCGTAGAGTAACCTCAATGGAATCAAACCATTGGAACAACGCTGTAGGGCCTTCCTCGCCAGTGAATTCTTTTGGCCCACAAGCTTTAAACTGCTTGAAACTGAAGGCGGCTTTGGGGGCAGCTTTAGGAGCTTCAGTTCTCGACTCTTCAGATGATTTGCTGACGTTCTCGTAGACGTCACTGACAGCTTTTGCTACTTGTTTGGCTATAATAGTAGTAAGACGTTTGTCTCTCTTTTCTTGGCGAGAAAGTGGGTGACGGTGTCCTGATGACGACATTGTCTGCAATAGACATCGTCGTAGGTCTCAGACACATCATAATCGAATCTCACCTCACACGTCTAATACTTACTAAAGCTTAGGAATACAGTCGCATAATTGCATAAACACGTAGGCACGAAATCACAGATTCACAAAGGAACACATAAGCACATATGCACATAAGCACGTAAGCACGTAGGGCACAGAAGCACAGAACACAAAAGCACGTACGCATTTAGTCACAGAGGTAGTCAGAATGCAGAAACCTATCATTCAAAGTCTGCGATTGTTCGATCGCGATTAGTATGGGTTAAGCGTATAGTATAGCGAGCATCATAGCGTACGGCGTTTCCTTATGGCAGTAACGATTTGTTAGCGTTTTGAGATAGAGAAGCAATGCGGGTTGTGTATGTCGATCGAAGTGTGAGCAAAAATCGAATAAGTCTCAAAATTTTAAACACATAAACAGTTAAACACATATAAACAAATAAAATCAACGAGTCATCAGAGTCAGCAGTTGCGGGCTCAGAATTGAAACACATAAAAATCGAGGAATAGATTGTCTGTGGCTATTTAGACATTGACTATCCAAAGTGATTCGACTATTCTCAAGGACTTGGCGTGCACATTTTGACCTTCAGGATTGGGCCTCTGCCTTGATTCTTGGGCATCCGGTGCAGATCCCTCTTGTCCTACTGTGAGTTCAAGTCGTTGGAGTCCGTCGTGACTTTGGTGAGAGTTTTGGGTAAAACCATGGACAAGCCATCAAGGTTAGGGTTTCACCCCTGGCTTGACAACTTCCCCTTGATTTTTGTAAAATAGAGGAGATTATTCATCAAAATATGGATTTCACTCCTGGTTTGGTATAATTCTCCCCGTTAAACAAGCGTTCGTTATTGAAAAAGAATTTGATTTGCTTGCTTGTATGAAAGGTGAAACTGTTCCACAAATGATTGAAAAATTCTGCCACCTCAAACTTGAAATGGAGAGAGTTGGTGTGTCAAAAATAATGAAGAGATCATTGATAAGTTGATAAAAACAGCATTGATGTGCGCAAGGTGAATAGTGAAAATATGGGTTGATCAAGCTATTTAGTCGAGAGTTTGCGGCTTTCACACCTAATCTTGACTAAATCGCTTCCTCATTATTGAAAATTCGAGTGCGGTGATAGTGTAGCGTAGGCGAGAATACCGAAGGATAGTAATACGCTCATACATAGTCCCTAATGGACATGCACGAGTTGGTCTACTGGGTCCTAACTATAGTCTAGGTCTCTAAGACATCGACCCGGACTAGGTCGAGTCTTGCCTAATTCCCTATAGTTATGGCTCTGATACCAATCTGTCACACCCCAACCGATGGCGGAATAATCGGGGCGCGGCACTGAGCGAAACAGATTGTCCAGAAGTTTCCATAACAATTATCATTACTATTTAATTTAAAGTAACATGTCCCATACCATGTCTCAAACAGTAAACAAATTATTACAGACAAAATCTAGGCAAATAATTCTTGTTTCGACAACTCAGATTTAAATATAGGAATTGTTTATCTGCTTCTAGAGACCCTTGATTCAATTACTACAGACAACTATTTGTTGGACTCTAGAGCTTTATTCTAGCCTCGCTTTCCTAGCAGATAAGCATCCTAATTACCTGTCACACACGTTAAAATAAAAGTCAATACACATAGTGTAAAGGCGAGTATACAAGTTTGATAATAGCATATAGAGTTCGAAATAGTTTACGCATAACCGGCACGTACACAGCGGAAAATGAAGCATGTTAATTATCGACACGGATCTATGGATACCAATGACTGCGGGTTTACTGCCCGAGGCAGTTCGTAATACATGATCACCAGTGTAATCCATGCAAATAATTGTCCTTAACAACCCCCGCATGAGCGGGTGCTGTGTCTAAACTATAGTACTATCGTCGTTAAGGCAGGTAGACAGCATTCCATGTGTAAACATAACAAGCAAGCATTCATTAAGTCACGTATAACATGCGGTAACGGTTAGCGTTTAAAAGTATTGCGTAGTGTGTTCGATGTGATTTCGTATATGTAACGTATGTAACACCCAAAAGTGCATAAAGCAAAAAGGGATCGAGTATACTCACAGCGGTTGATGGATTGAAGGGAGCGCTTGAGAGTAAGGTTAGCCTGAACAGTTCGATAGTATAACGATAAGCAATGCATAAAAAGGAAACAAGTGTCAATGGATCGGACAGCTAGTCGATCGGACGGTAGTCCGATCGGACGGCTGACATTTCGGTTGGCAGTCCGTTCGGACAGTTGTCCGGTCGGACGGTAGTCCGATCGGATGGCTATTCGAGTGGATTGTTTCTTCCTGTGAGTAAGATGTGTTTGCGTATGATGGTTGACTTTTGAAGTTTTCGTTGTAGTATTTGAAAGCCTTGAAGTATCTTTGCCTTTCAGGTCGGTCGATCGGACGATCGGTCGGCAACCCGATCGGCTGGTACTTCAGTGAAGAACATGTCCTTAGCAAGAGGTAACTCGATCGGACAGTAGTTCGATCGGGTGGCATTTTCGTGCATCGAACATGTTGAAAAATCGATTAAGTATTTAAAGTCAAGTATCTCATGATCTGAAGAGTAATCCGATCAGATGGCAGTCCGATCGGACAACAGTTCGTTCAATACTCACTTCAATTAGGTTGATTAAGTGTGGGACCCAAGTGCTAGCTGATCGGCTGGCCAGTCGTTCGACTTGTCTGTCCGTTCGGCTGGCTGTCCGTTCGGACAGCAGTTCGATCGGACAGCACCTTGTCCTGGTCGGCCTGTTCGTCTAACACTTGGTTGTTTTGATTTGTCGTTTTAGTGAGATATTTTGCAAACGAGTTAAACAACTGAACCTCGTCACTACTTGGTCCTCCTGTTCGGAAAGGAATCACCCAAATCCGTCTAGCGAACGTGTCGGAACGGTGTTTCATGTTTAACCCGAAATCGGTGAACCTCGTGGATAGAATAAGGATCTTAGGCCATGCAACCACTGGAATGATTAGCAAGTTGGCACAAGCTCCGTTTCTACCGAAATCGGAGAACCTCGTTTTGTTTCCCAGGGTACAATAGCCGGAGCAGAAATACTGCCGGAATTCGCCTACAACCCGAAGGTTACCTTGAAAGCTGCAAGAAAATACTAGAGAGAAAGTTGAGATTGCTGTTGTGTAGCTGGTATTCGTTGGTGTGTCCTTCAACAAAGTATGGAGCTGTATTTATACAGCTCCCGGTTTGAAACAGCCAAAAACCGAATTAAATGAGAGGTTTAAATTGCATTAAACGTCTTCAATGCAATTTAATACGTCATTTAATTCTCAGTCAAAGCATATTAACTCGTCAGTTACGAAGCTGGACTGAAACTGCACTGACATTCAATGCTGGAAGCTTCTGCGCGCGCGCGGCGCGCAAGTCACCCTGGTGCGCGCGCGCCCAGGTCTGCATGCCCATGCGCGGTGCGTCCTCTTGGCTCACTGCCATGCGCGCATGCGCCACGTCACCATGCGTGGTACGTCCTCTTGGCTCAAGTCCATGTGCGCGTGCGCCACGTCACCTGTGAACCCATACGAGCGCGCCACACAGTCGCGCCGTATTGGCTCACTCTGGTGCGCCGCGCATGACACAGCAGAGCCCAAGCACCATGCGCGCAACCGCGCGCCATGTGTACTCTCGCGCGCATGCGCATGACTGCCACGTCATGCGCCGCATCACCTACCACTTGGTCCTTGCAACCCTTGTGCTCCACCACGCGCACGCGGTCAAAAATACAAAGGCGGCTCGCGCCACATTGCGCCTCATGCGCCGCAAAGTGCGCCATCAAAGCGCCACATTGCGCCTCATCGCCCACGCCACGCGCGCGCGAGCGTGTGCGAGTGCGAGTGCGAGTTAGGGTGAGGACACTAATGTGTGCTTCCATGAAACAATAAGGATGAAGAGTTCCACCTTAAATACCCATTTAAGTTCCATCTCTCCTCCTATGTGGGACAAGGTGCTACTTTCCCTTTAGTTTCAGCATTGAATGTTCCAAACACCCAACTTTGAGCATCGATATCTCATTCATCTTAGCTCTGTTTTGGACGTGGTTTAGTTCGTTGCGAAGCTCTTGCAACATAGAACATAAACCCACAAATAAATACATAAAACCCGCTCATTTTATTATATTTGTTTCTAGTCCAAAGTAGAAAAAAATCATTTTCCTATATTTGTGAAAAATGCTATTTTCACCTATTTTTCCAACAATCCCCCACATGAAAAATGCTATTTTCATCAAATTTCCAACAATCCCCCACATGTATGGAAATGGATCTTTTCCTTACACTTTTCAACGATAAACTTCGACAGTTGAGTATCGCAAGATAGGTAGGTTGTCACCTTTGAAACTTCTTTTGTGAAGCGCACTTAGCTTACTAGCGGTGTGTAGACGTGATGTCCTTGAACATACCCCCATTTGTGTAAACGACAATACACTTCACACAATACTCTCCCTGGTTTGGCCAACTCCTCATTGTCGTGTTCTATTATGGTCCTGGAACACTAGCCTGGTTCTGCGAGAGCTCTAAGATTTGCGCACCCCACAAATCCATTTGAAGCGACCCTACTTCTCTCTAACATAGGTGATTCCCCTGAATCATTAAAAGCATCATAGTTATTTGATTTCCCGAAATCATTAACCTTAATATGCTTAGCCTCACTTCAATGTCACTGATTGGAATGGACTAGGAAGTATATAACTCCCTTTTATGTTGTTTGGGGTACTCCCCCACAGTGACCGTTTTGGTAATATGATTAAGTTGTCCAATTGAACTTAGATCTTGGGATCTCCAGTCAACTAAGTTAGGTTTCCCTCATATTCCCATTTACCGCGGGATTTAGTCCCATTCCTCTTGACGACGTTTCTACTAACTCTCTGCTTAAGCCTTTTGTAAACGGGTCCGCAATGTTATTCGCTGATCTCACATAATCAATTGTGATAACACCCGTTGAGAGTAGTTGTCGTATCGTGATATGCCTACGTCGCATATGCCTTGATCTGCCATTGTACATCAAGCTTTGAGCTCTACCAATCGCTGATTGGCTATCACAATGTACACATATGGCTGGCAAAGGCTTTGGCCATCTTGGAATATCTTCCACGAATTGACATAGCCATTTCGCCTCCTCGCCTGACTTATCCAAGGCGATGAATTCAGATTCCATTGTGGATCTCGCTATGACCGTTTGCTTAGAAGACTTCCAAGTAATAGCAGCTCCTCCAAGTGTAAACACGTAACCACTTGTTGATTTGGAATCTTTATTATCCGATATCCAGTTTGCATCAGTGTATCCTTCGATCACTGCTGGTTGTCGGGTATAATGCAGTCCATAGTCTCTTGTGTATCTTATGTATCTAAGCACCCTCGTGATAGCCTTCCAATGATCCGCGCACAGATTGCTGGTGTATCTACTTAGCCTACTCACCGCGTAAGCCAAGTCGGGTCTAGTACATGTCATTAGATACATTAGACTGCCAATAATTCTTGAATACTCTAACTGAGCAACTCCATCTCCTTTATTCTTCTTGAGATGTTGGGAGGTATCAACTGGAGTTCGAGCTACACTCGTATCTCCCGAGTTGAATTTTTCAAGAATTTTATCCACATAGTGAGATTGACTTAACACAAGACCATCTTGGGTTCTTATGATCTTTACTCCAAGAATCACATCCGCTAAACCCATGTCTTTCATGTCAAATCTCGCTTTCAACATGCTTTTAGTAGCTTTGATAATTTTATCATTACTCCCAATGATAAGCATATCGTCTACATAAAGGCATAAGATCACATAACCTTCATTTGTGTCTTTGAGATAAACACATTTGTCGCACTCATTTATTTTGAAACCATTGACAATCATGACATGATCAAACTTTTGGTGCCATTGTTTTGGTGCTTGCTTCAAGCCATACAAAGACTTGACGAGTTTACATACTTTACCCTCTTGACCTGGGGCGGAGAAACCTTCAGGTTGCTCCATGTAAATCTCTTCTTCTAAATCTCCATTTAGAAATGCGGTTTTAACGTCCATTTGGTGAACTTCCAAATTTCTTAAAGCCGCTATAGCAAGAACCAATCTAATCGAGGTTATGCGCGTCACATGCGAGTAGGTATCAAAGTAATCTAGACCTTCCTTTTGTCTAAATCCTTTAATCACCAACCTAGCCTTGTACTTATCAATACTTCCATCAGTTTTCATCTTCCTTTTGAATATCCAACGATATCCAAGTGGTTTGCAACCAGGTGGAAGATCTACTAACTCCCAAGTATGATTTTGCAATATAGAATCTATTTCATTTCTTATTGCTTCTTTCCATTGAGGTCCTTCTGAAGAGGAAACCGCTTCGCGATATGTATTGGGCTCGCCCTCAACCATATAGCTAACGAAGTCTGGACCGAAGGATTTTTCAACCCTTGGCCTTTTACTTCGCCTGCGATCACTTTCTTCAACCTCAGGTTGTTCATGTGTCTTATCATGAACTACCTCCTTAACTGGTGTAGAAGAGCTTTCACCTACTTCAAAAGTAGGTGTTGATGACGTTGCATGTGTTTGTCTTCTCAAAGGAAACACATTTTCAAAGTAAGACACAACGTTAGGATTCACCTCCATGATAGTGTTTACGCGTACATCAGGATTCTTGGACTCATGTACAAGAAAGCGATGTGCACTACTTTGATGCGCATACCCAATAAATATGCAATCAACAGTTTTGGGTCCTATCCTAAGAGCCTTAGGAGGTGGTACAATCACCTTTGCTAGGCACCCCCACACTTTCAAGTATTTGTATGAAGGTTTCTTCCTTTTCCATAACTCATATGGAGTTTCGTCTCTCTTTTTGAGTGGTATCTTGTTCAAAAGATAATTAGCCGAGAGAATGGCTTCCCCCCACATTTCTTGGCTCACCCCAGAACTTATCAACATGGCGTTCATCATTTCTTTCAATGTGCGGTTCTTTCGTTCCGCCACGCCATTTGATTGTGGAGAATAAGGAGGCGTACACTCATGTATAATGCTACTTTTTGCGCACAAATCGGCAAAAGGTGCAACATATTCGCCTCCTCGGTTCGCTTCGCAAAGCTTTTATCTTCTTTTGAAGTTGATTCTCAACTTCATTTTTATACAAGATAAATTTACTTATTGCTTCATCTTTACTTTTTAGTAAATATACGTAGCAATATTTAGTATTATCATCAATAAACGTGATGAAGTACTTATTTCCACCTCTTATGGGTACCGCTTTTAAATCACAAATATCAGTGTGAATTAAATCAAGGGGTTCGGTTATTCGTTCAACCGATTTCGATGATGTTCTTGTAAGTTTGGATTCAACGCATGTTTCACATTTATAGTGTGAATCAATATGGAATGTTGGTATACAATTTTAATTGATTAAACGGCGTATTGAATTAAAATTGACGTGACCTAATCTACCATGCCATTTATTCGAATCAGAAAACTCAAGCATGTAAGTAGAAGTAGTAGCAATTTTATTCATGTTCTTGACAGCCATTACATTCAATTTGAACATACCATTTTGGGCATAGCCCTTGCCTACATACATTCCTCGTTTAGTTAGTACAAATTGATCGCTCTCAAAAACTAAACGAAATCCAAACTTATTAAGCAACCATCCCGAGACTAGATTCTTGCACAAGTCCGGGACATACAACACGTTGCTTAGAGTGAGCTCCTTCCCCGAAGTCCACTTCAAGATCACCGTTCCTTCACCCATGATGTCAGCGGTGGCTGCATTTCCCATATACAGCTTCTCTTCTCCAGAAAGTGCCTTGAAGGTGGTAAAGAGGGTTTTGTCTGCGCAAACGTGACGGGTCGCGCCCGTATCAACCCACCATCCTTTTGGAGTGTTGGTCACCGTATTGACCTCATCCATCATTGCGCTTTTGTCGGAAATCATTGCCACCAAAGGCATTCCGTCTTCATCCACCAGGTGCGCACGCTCACGCTCACGCTTTGGTTTCTTGCATTGGTTAGCCGGATGCCCCGGCTCGTCACAGTTGTAACAAGTCCCTTGGAACGTTTGAGGTTTCTTTTTCACAACCCCTTTCTTCGGTCCAAGGTTGCTAGCCTTTGCTTTCCCTTTGTCCTTTTTCCCCTTGCCCTTCGCGCCCTTAGAGGATTGCCCATGCTCAACCAAATTTGCGCTAGCACTAGTCTGCGCAAGGCTGCCTTTTAGGGCAATTCTATTGTCCTCTTCAATCCGAAGACGAACAATAAGATCCTCTATAGTCATCTCCTTTCGTTTGTGTTTAAGATAATTCTTAAAATCAACCCAACTAGGAGGTAACTTTTGAATCATCGCTGCCACTTGGAATGTCTCGCTAAGTGTCATGCCTTCCGCAGAGATGTCATGAAGTATAATTTGGAATTCTTGGACTTGATTCATAACTGTTTTAGAATCAACCATTTTGAAATCCAGAAAACGGGCTACCACAAATTTCTTTGTGCCAGCATCCTCCGTTTTGTACTTCTTGTCCAAGGCATCCCAAAGCTCTTTGGAAGTCTTGACGTTGTAGTACACATTATACAACGCATCTGACAGGCCGTTTAACACATAGCCACGACATATGAAATCCGAATGCTTCCATGCATCTACCGCGCACTGTCTTTGTGCGTCGGTCTCCCCTTCCACAGGTTGGGGAGCGGTTTCCGTTAAGAACCTCGCAAGGTTCATGGTGGTCAGGTAGAAGAACATCTTCTGCTGCCACCGCTTGAAGTGTAGACCCGAGAACTTCTCGGGTCGTTCAGCGTGATTGGCCACTGTGGACGCGCCCACAGTGGTGGCGTTGAAGGGGGTTCCCGTCACAACATTTGTGGTGTTGTTAACGTTGACATTTTCGTTCGACATGCTGAAAAAATTAAAATTTTAGAGTTTAGTAAAAAATTCTGATTTACGCAAAAACCAGAAGTAAACTAGTAAATTTTAATTTTACCACAAAATTACTGTTTCAGCTTCTAAGTCCAACTTTGAAGACTAAAACAGAAATTTTTTATATATTTAGAACTTACTGTTTGGCTTCTAAGTCCAACTTTGAAGACCAAGACAGAAAGTTTTAGCAATTTATAGGACAATTCTGAAGTAATCAAAATTGTTTCAACCAAAGTCGCTCCTTTGAAGAAGAAAACAAAAAAATCTGTTTTTAAAACACAAACTGAGTGAATCAAAACTGGTTTGAATCACAAAGCAGAATGGTTTTGATTACACGAACGGTTTTAAAAATTTGTTTTAAGATTGTAGGAACCGTTCGCGTAAATAAATAAAATAAACAAACTTTATTACTGATTACAATACAAAGAAAGCAGAAAAATAAGCAATACTATTACAACTGAAAAAGCAAATACAAGAAATTGAGTAGAAGCAGAGTGGCTGAGGCAGTGAACACACGCTTCCCTTAAAACAAATTCCGAGTCTCCCAGGAGTACTCGTTTTGTTTCCCAGGGTACAACAGCCGGAGCAGAAGTACTGCCGGAATTCGCCTACAACCCGAAGGTTACCTTGAAAGCTGCAAGAAAATACTAGAGAGAAAGTTGAGATTGCTGTTGTGTAGCTGGTATTCGTTGGTGTGTCCTTCAACAAGGTATGGAGCTGTATTTATACAGCTCCCGGTTTGAAACAGCCAAAAACCGAATTAAATGAGAGGTTTAAATTGCATTAAACATCTTCAATGCAATTTAATACGTCATTTAATTCTCAGTCAAAGCTTATTAACTCGTCAGTTACGAAGCTGGACTGAAACTGCACTGTCATTCAATGCTGGAAGCTTCTGCGCGAGCGCAGCGCGCAAGTCACCCTGGTGCGCGCGCGCCCAGGTCTGCATGCCCATGCGCGATGCGTCCTCTTGGCTCAAATCCATGTGCGCGTGCTAGGGGTGTCCAAACTGCTCGGCGCTCGAAGATCGTTCGATGATCGTTCGAAAAAGCTCGGAAATTTGCTCGTTTGATTCCTTGCTCGGTTAAAACCGAGCCGAGCAGCTCGGTTCGGTTTAAAAACGAACCGAGCATGAGCATAGGTACGCTCGCTCGTCGCTCGTTCGGTTTCGATCGAATTTATTATTATTATTATTATTATTATTATTATTATTATATATATATATATTATATTTATTAAATATAATAAACATGTAGCATATCCAATTATACAGCCCCTAGAATCATGTAGCAAATTTTATGTTTTGAATTCAGTTTTTGACTGAAGATGTCTGGAATGACTTCAACGCGTGTTTTGGAAATTATTTTGCATTTTAGATGTTCTTAAACATTAAACATTTGGATGACATTTTGTGTTTTTTTTGTGGGACTTTTTATGTTTTTATTTTGTTAAATTGTTAAAGTGTGTGTGAGACATATAAGTTGGTGAATTTTGGTGAACGAATGGCTGTGTAGGAATGCTAAATAAAACTGAGCAAAAGCGAACCGAACCGAGCGGCTCGGTTCTAAACCGAACCGAGCACGAGCATAAGATTTCCGCTCGATTTCTTAAATCCGAACCGAACCGAGCGGCTCGGTTTCAAACCGAACCGAGCACGAGCAAACCTCCGCTCGGTTCGATTCGGCTCATGAACACCCCTAGCGCGTGCGCCACGTCACCTATGAACCCATACGAGCGCGCCACACAGTCGCGCCGTATTGGCTCACTCTGGTGTGCCGCGCACGACACAGCAGAGCCCAAGCACCATGTGCGCAACCGCGCGCCATGTGTACTCGCGCGCGCATGCGCATGACTGCGACGTCATGCGCCGCATCACCTACCACGTCTTGCGCCACATCACCTACCACTTGGTTCTTGCAACCCTTGTGCTCCACCACGCGCACGCGGTCAAAAATACAAAGGCGGCTCGCGCTCATGCCCCGCAAAGTGCGCCATCAAAGCGCCACATTGCGCCTCATCGCCCACACCACGCGCGCGCGAGCGTGTGCGAGTGCGAGTGCGAGTTAGGGTGAGGACACTAGTGTGTGCTTCCATGAAACAATAAGGATGAAGAGTTCCACCTTAAATACCCATTTAAGTTCCATCTCTCCTCCTATGTGGGACAAGGTGCTACTTTCCCTTTAGTTTCAGCATTGAATGTTCCAAACACCCAACTTTGAGCATCGATATCTCATTCATCTTAGCTCCGTTTTGGATGTGGTTTAGTTCGTTGCAAAGCTCTTGCAACATAGAACATAAACCCACAAATAAATACACAAAACCCGCTCATTTTATTATATTTATTTCTAGTCCAAAGTAGGAAAAAATCATTTTCCTATATTTGTGAAAAATGTTATTTTCACCTATTTTTCCAACAACATATTAGCCTGTTTCGGGTTGGGGTGTTACAGTTGAACTCATTGACAACATGAGTAGTGATCTTGGTGAGCAATCATGAATGCATGTATTACATCGACCACACCTTGTTCCCACACCTTGTTCAGTAATGTTGTAGATTTATAAATCTCCTTTTGAACTTCAATTTTTTTCTTGGTCAAAATCTCATTCGTGTGACATTCTATTGGTAATGGAATTTTGAACTCTGGATTGGTAGTTGTTATTGCATGACAAAACAAACGTTGCTCATTATGTATTGCTTCAATGGATGTGTCATGGCACAACATAAATTGTACCAACGTATTTACCCACTAGAATTTGCTTTAAACAAATAGTTGGTACTCTCAAACCTAGATGTTGTCTTCATTAAACAACACATAGGTAAATCACAGAAATAACAAGGACTTCACTGTTACCGGATGACATACATTTCAGACATTCATGCACGGTCTTTCAAAACACATCCAACCATCAATAAAATGCATTTTTTAAAAATCTAGCCGGTTCTATATCTCCACACAAGCTTATGGATCTATTGGCGGAGCTTTGTATTATTCAATTTGTCTCCATAAATCTAGTTGTATTTATTGAGAAATAGGAAGAATGTTAGTTATTAAATTAAAACAAAAACAATATATGATCACGTATGTAACAACTGATTGTAGAAATTAGGCATTACATTGCTTATACACATATATATGTAACGTTACAGAAATTAACGACGTAATTAGACGCATGAATTGACTCAACCGAAGATTCATGTGTTTTATGATAAAAAAGAAAGTGCTAAAATTTGAAATGGGGGGATATTCTTGATGGTGAAATCGAAGTCTTAAATCAATGAAATTGTGTTTGATAGCTGGCCTGGTTTGTCACAACATCAATCTCATTGAGACTTTTCCGTACATTTGCCTAATAACTCTAAACGTAACCCAAGTAATACTCATCCAAAATTTGGGTCCGTTTTGCATTTTTTCGTTAACAAGCTGGTCATGCCGGTTCTCATCATTCACAAAGATATCTAATACATAAAATATATTAGTGTTCCTTTATTCCAATCATTTGCCCCACCCTGATCAACTAACTTCACTTTATCACCGTTATTTTATATTCAGTTTATCATCGTTTGTTTTTTATCCGTCAATTTATATCTAATGGTGTATGTTTAGACATTATAGAAAATATAAATATAATACTAAAAATTATGACAAAAATTTGAAAATTCAAATGTTGAAAAGGTGAGCCTCTTAATGAATTAAGCGTGTCAAGGTGATGGGGGTAAGACTTGTGATTCACATTAATTAAAAGGTGGTGTAAAAATTGAGAGGTGATCATGTGAGGTGCTTATTAATCCATCCATACAGGGGCTCTCTCTCTCTCATAAAAAAAAATTAATAATAATAATAATAATAGTAGTAATAGTAATAATAGTAATAATAATAATAATAATAATAATAATAATAATAATAATAATAAAATTTGCAGTAACTCAGTAAGTAATGTGAAATTAAAACAAAAATTATTGACTAAAAATGAATATAATATTTGTCAAAATACATGACACCTAGTTTTCATAACGAAAAAAAATCATTAACTTCTTTATAATTAGTATATGACTGAGAATTACAATAACTTTTCTTCCTCTAATTGTAAATTTTAATACCCATATTTTGGTATAGTATAAGAAAAAATTTCATAGAATAGTAAGTAAGTTTTAAAAGTGTTCTAATTAGGTCACTAGTGTTATTCTAATTAGATAACTTAATTAGGGTGATTTGGAGTTTAATTTCTGAAGGGTTTATATATAGATAATTAATAGAAGTAGATTATAATTAAGTGTCATTCTAAAAACAGAAACTATTACATGTTATCTTTTCCGATGCACGTTTATAAATATCTATTACACGACTATATATAAAAAACAACACGAACCATCATGGGCGAAGCTTAAGTAGGGCGGGAGGAAGCGGTCGATCCCCCGAACTTTTCCCTCTGTAGTGGAGAGTATGTAGTTTTCGTATAAATTTTTTTGGGTATATACGTTTTCGACCCCTCGGTTTTATAGAACATTTTAGATTCGGTGACTTCCGCCCCCGGTCAGATATTTCAAACTGCGCCACTAAGAACCCTCTCTTAAAGGACCCATGATTGTTTTTCAAAGGTTTAACTATATTGGATTTGCATTTGATTCTGAATTTTCAATCAACTACTTTAGCTCTCAATTTCTTGAAATTTGTTGTTGTAATTGCGTGATTTTGTGCCTTTAAAAAATCGAACAAAAACGTTTGAACCAGCAATGTATATACATGAGGTACACAATTCATTTTATAACTACTTATAAAAAGAAATTCATATAAATATAATAAGCGGAGTAATAAGACAATTACTGAACCATCTTATATGTAATATTTTTACTACATATAAAGTAAAAAGATATTTTTTTTAATCAAATCTCACTCTATTGATGGAGATATACATTGAAAGTCAAAGCCACCCCTAGCAGACCAACTAGGGCACGTTACATAGAGATAATCCATGCCTCATCCTTTGATCCTGAATCCATGATGCATATTGCAGATGTTATATACCTCTTTGTCCATATGTTCATGGTGTAACCCCACTCCCCTTTCTCCATGATTGATTAGTGAATTCTGGTCCCATTTACATTAAGTTTTGTCTTTTGGGTCTCAATATCTTTAGTCAAACTCTTTCTTGATTTGTTTGTATATATATAACCATGGAGAAAGACGATAACAACTACTCGGTATGAACACACCAACCCTAACTAAATATATAACTTTCTATTTTTACTCACTATGTTGTTTTACACTGAATTCCAACTCTTGCAGGGAGGTTTTCTAGGGGTTGAGTTTAATGGTCATGATCATCTTCATCAGAATGGGAATCAAATGGTTGATTACTTGCTCAACAATCCATTACAACACCTACCTAATTCGGGGGGTTTTGGTAGCTCGAATTCGTTAGACAAGTTGAGCTTTGCAGATGTGATGCAGTTTGCAGATCTTGGACAAAAGTTGTCTTTGAATCAAAGCAAAACATGTCATGGACAAGATGAAGATGAACAGACTGGGATAGATCCGGTGTACTTCTTGAAGTTCCCGGTTTTGAACGAAGATCATCAGTCTTTATTGACTCCTCTTGGAGACGCCGAAAACAAGGAAGCAACTAGGGTTTATGAAGGAGCGCCTGTTGGAATTGATCAATATGTTGGTGAAGATGTTCTTAAAACCCTAGTTGTTGAAGGGAAGAACAAGAGAAAGAGAACAAGAACTATAAAGACTAGTGAAGAAGTTGAGAGCCAAAGAATGACTCATATCGCGGTTGAAAGAAACCGAAGGAAGCAAATGAACCAACATTTACGTGTGCTACGGTCTCTCATGCCAGGATCTTATGTTCAAAGGGTACCAGTTTATTGACTTATATATAAGTTATGAATTCAAATACTAACACGATATATACGAAAAGGTGTGTCTCATTAACACAATATTACAAGTTCAAATCCTTATAAAACGTGTTCTAATTAATTACACTACTAGAAAACTATCCAATTAGGGGAGGAGGTGGTGATCACTCATCACTCACAACATCCAATCAAGTTCCGCCATGTCATCAACCATTATTCCATCACTCACAACCTTTTTAGTGACAATGCCCATCACTCACAACACCAAAAAATAAACCCTCACACCCCCTCACATGGTTCCTTTATCACGCGTTCCTTTTATCACGCGTTGAACTATGTATGTGGCGGTGGAAAAATTGAAACATCACGCGTTGAAGTTTGTCCCATCACGGAGCAAAAGCCACCGCCCCTAGTCCCCTTATATTGAAACTGTCTTTTTTTTGTCCTGGTCAGTTGCAAATTTTGAAACACTTTAATGGTCAAGTTTTCTAGTAGTGTTTTTGTCATTAAAAGTTGGGTTGTTGATAATATTATACTAATGATAGGGTGATCAAGCATCAATTATCGGTGGGGCGATCGAGTTTGTGAGAGAGTTAGAGCAACTCTTGCAATGTCTAGAGTCACAAAAAAGACGAAGACTCTACGGTGACACTCCAAGAGTGGTAGGAGATTCTTCTTCAGCTCTTCTACCAGTGATGCAGCAAAGTCCGCCAGTGGCAATGTTTTACACGCCACCAGATGATCAGATGAAGGAGGATACGGCGGAATGCAAGTCGGATGTGGCTGATGTTGAAGTGAGATTACTAGGGTTTGATGCAATGATCAAGATTTTGTGTAGTAGAAGACCTGGTCAGCTTATTAAAACCATTGCTGCCCTTGAAGATTTACAATTTGATATCCTTCATACCAACGTTACAACCATTGAACAAACTGTGCTCTATTCATTCAATGTTAAGGTATAAGTTATAACCTCTTTGTCATGTTTTTAAAGTTGTGTATTTTGTTCTGAAAACACATCGATATATTGATTGATGTAGGTTGCTAGTGAAGCCAGGTCTTCTGCTGAAGAGATAGCGAATTCGGTACAACAAATTATTGGTTTTGTGCACGCAATTACAACTACTTGATCGATATCGATGGTGAAAGTTTCTACTATCATATACCACTCTCTGGAATATAATATATCGTTTGGTATTTCAGATTAATTATATTATTATTAACCTATTTTAACGAGGTTATATTAACCCGTATGTAGTAGTATAATAGTAGTGATACATACATGCTCTTTTAACTTTTAAGACGTTATATTATGATGTTTTATATTCTTTACTTGATATATTTAATGTACGAGGTCATATTAAAGCAAAGGGTACACTATTGTTTGGGTTTACATCAAGGAGTCCATCTTACATATTATTTTTAGGGAAACATGAATTATGGTAGTCGAGTCAATTTACACTTGTAGTAGTTAACTCGGGTTGTATTTTATTGTAAAAAGTAAGGGTGGAGGGAGTGGTCAATCGCTAATTGAGTGTTTGACTTATTTTCTAACCAATGATATCATTACATGTCAAGTCCACACTCCAATCATTGGTAATGGTTAAACACATGAAGAGTGGTAAAGAATTTTTTAAAAAAAAATTGATTAGATGAAAGGGGTTAGGACTTACTATTAAACCCCCCTCTCTCCTCCTTCCCTCCTCTTCCCACATCGGTGTATACTCACCGCCCTCCACACTCACCGCTCACCGAAATCGTCGCCGGCATCCATTCATCGATCGGTGAATGTGACTCCCTGAAACCACACCGAGCACCCTAAGAAGTTATCTCAATATATATATCTATATATATATATATACATATATATAAGTGACAGAACCAAAACTTTTTATTGGGATCATCAAAATATATACCACTAAAGGGTTAGGTTCACTTGTGAGCAACCCCCTTGATAGTGAACTAATCCTAGCTATTGATTATCAATACACAAGTGTAAATCAGTAGTCAGGATTTGATAATGAAAATACACTAGTGTATTTTACTATTTGATTATTTAAATTAATAGTCAGGATTTGTTCACTCAG